>NC_143533.1:25560437-25624793 GCF_031878675.1 Megascapheus bottae
GTTCAGAAGGTCCTCACAGGTCCTCTGGCAGCATGCTGTCCCCTGCACGTGCTCTGACTGCCACACACCTGGGGAGACTGCAGGGACAGCCATGGCATGTTCTTACTGAGGGAGACTTGGTGTTAAAGGAGTCACTCTTGTGCTTGCTGCCAGCTGTGGGGTAATTGATCAGAGAAAGAGGGAGTAAGGTAAACAGAAAGCACCCCCCGGTTGAGGGACTAAAGAATATGGTCGGGGTGAGGGGGGGGAGACAGGGAAATGTGACAGCCTGCAGGAGGAATGAGCTGGCTTTGCCTAGCGTGTGCACCTGAGCGGGATGCTTTCTGAAGGGCTTAAGAACTTTGGGATAAGTGATCTATTACAAGCCTCTGAAGGAGGCTGCAGGAGCACGAGGCCTCTTTCCCGCAAGGTGAGTGCGGCCTGCCTGGACTGGGGTGAGGATGGGCTGAAGCCCAGTTTGCAGTGCCTCGCGGGGATAGCCAACATTGAGGGCTGAAGCGGCAGCGCCCTCTCCCCGAACCCCGCCCAGCTCCCGCTCCATCTGCCGCCTGTGCCCAAGGCAGGGCACGGCTGGGCACTCCGAACAAGTGCAGCCGCCATCTGAGGGGAAGTGACCTTCCCCCAGGCTGCAGAGCCTTGTACTGGGACCTAATGAGGACATTCCCGAAGGCTGTCGGCCAGGGACCAGTTCTCTGCTGAGCGTCTGTGGTCCAGCGGGGCTCCCCCAGGCCCCAGGGGTCCCCACATGTAGCGTCCAGTCCACAAGCAGATGAGATCCGTTTTTTCTGTGCGCCAGCCCACCCCGGTGCAGCAGCTCAGGTGGGCTGCGAGCTCTGCTCCCCGATGAGCGCACACAGGTCTTACGCTTCGCCAGGCCAGGCTCTGCTGTCATTCTGAGGTCGGGGATACATCAGGGCCCTGGCCACCCCACCTCCGTGGTCCCCGTGGCCCCGAACGCAGTCGTGCGGGGGAGGTGAATGAGCACATGCCTCTCTGCGCCCCGGGGAGCTCCCCATCAGGTTTAAAGGAGAGGCATCTTGTGTTCCAGTTGAATCTAGTGGGGTTGCTGGGTGCTCATCCTGAAAGCTTCACAGGAGTGCAGCAGCTATTCAAGCGAGGACTCCTGGTGAGAGCCAGCCAGGGGGCCAGGGGTCTAGGCTGGGAGGGGGGGCTGCCCTGCCAGCAGGGGCAAGACCATGCTGTCACGTCCTGCTACAGGAGCTGTGGGGAAAAGGAAAGAAATGGGGTGCTCAGAGCTCCCCCAGGCATTTCCTACACAGGGGAAGAAGACTCTGGAGTGGAATTGGTTGGGACCTAGAAATACATATTTAAAAGGAAGGGCCAAGACCCGTGAAATAGCAGAATTCTGATTATTGTGTTATCGCTCAAGTGGGTATACTTTTAAAAATTCAAATAAGGTGCAGAGAAGAGAATGACTGTGCTGTTTCCACAGAGGAAAGAGGATTCCTGCCTGGAGGCCTGAGATGTTTTATGTGTAGCCTTGTGTCATTTTCTTCTCTAAGGAATCCCAGTGCCTACCAGGTGTTCAACAAATATTTGTTGAGTGATGTATCAATTGAATGCCACGGTCCCCTCTCTGGACTTCAGTGCAGTGTCCCGTGTGCAGTGGACATGGAATAAATGGTTGATGATGCTCTGTTCTAGTTTAGCTGGCCTGACATGCAGAATCCAGAGCCAATGCCGATTCCAGTGGCTCACGCCTGTCATCTTAGCTACTCAGGAGGCTGAGATCTGAGGATCATGGTTCAAAGCCAGCCTGGACACTACAGAATGTGAGACACTTATCCCCAGTTAGCCACCAGAAAACCGGAAGGGGTGCAACGGCTCAAGGGGCAGGGCAGTAGCCTTGAACTGAAGAGCTCAGGGACAGAGCCCAGGCCCAGAGTTCAAGCCCCATGATCCACCAAAATAATAATGATAATAATAATAATTCAGAGCCAGCTGTTGGACCTTGTTGACATTAAGATGAATGAGGACTGGTGCCCAGAGATGCCCACATAGGACCCCGTAGTAAGGAGACTATAGTTACTCATGCGACCCAGAGAATACAGAGTGCTGCCGTACTCTGTGGTTTCACTCGGGAATGGTGAAAGCCAGGATATTGGTCTTTCTTTTATCTCCTCCTTGCTTGAAGGCTCATGAAGAGATCTGTAAGCAGTGCAGTTGACGTCTCCGAGGACTCTGCCTCTCCAAATGACCCTTTAAATAAGGAGCTCGGGACTGAGCCAATGAGTTAATTACTGGTACCAGCAGCACCCTGGAGGGAGAGACGGGAAAGCCTGACGTCTAGTGGTGGCCTGGAGAGCCTGCCCCTAGCCACAGGAAAATGCCTCAAGAGCACGGCAGGTCTGGGAGGACGCAACAGAGCCATTTCCAACCAAAAGACCTCAACAAGAATCTCCAAATCATTATTCCTAGTCTTATGTCACCAAGAATATGAAAAGATACACAATGGGTATGAAAACTGTTAAGCTTTACTCTAAGGTAGGGCACTTCCATGGCTTCTGCTACCCGATAAAGAACGAGCTCATGTAGTTTCTGTGCTGTATCTGCTGGTCGTGGGGCTGAACGCAGGGCCTGGGCACTGTCCCTGAGCTTCTTTTGCTCAAGGATGGTTCTCTACCACTTGAGCCACAGCTCCAGTTCTGTTTTGTTTTGTTGGGTGGTTGGTTAACTGGAGATAAGAGTCCCGAGGACTTTCCTGCCCAGGCTGGCTTTGAACCTCAGTCTTCAGCGTTTAGCTTCCCGAGTAGCTGGGATTACAGGCTTGAGCCACCAGCACCCAGCTGGTTCTTTTTTTCTTCCTTCATTGTTCACACATAGGATAAGCTCTTTCCACCCAAAGTGATCATCAAGGAAAACCACATTCTGCGCATGTTGTAAATGGGACTCTGGTCTGCTGGCTGGCTGCACTTTGTCAGTGGTGGCACAGGCTGGCCATGACTGACTGTCTGCCTTATTTAAAGGGCTTCTTAGTCATTGTGTGAGCGGGGTTATTTGGAGGCAGAGTCCTAGGGGATTTCAACTGCACTGCTTACGTCTGGCATCTCTTAGTCAGCTACTAGCAGGATTCTTACTAACTATGGGGTAATCATGAGATTTGGTCAATGCTAAAAATAATATGGCGAGCATCCTTAGGAATAGGATATATAGACTTCATAGCACACATAAAGAATAATGTTTTCTTCTCTTTTTTGCGCCCATCCTGGGCCTTGAGCTCAGGGCTTGAGCACTGTCCTTGGACTTTCTCAAGGCTAGAGCTCTACCACTTGAGCCACAGCACCACTTTTGGCTTTTTTCTAGGTATGTGGTACTGAGGAATTGAACCCGGGTCTTTGTGCATGCTAGGCAAGCACTTTAACCAGTAGGCCAAACCCCCAGCCCCTCCATGTTTTTCTTTTTTTCCATATATTTTTATTGTAATTAATAGAAGGGTTACATCATATTCACCAGATAGCAGGTGCATTGCTTCACAAGCATTGACCCCTTTCGCATGTCTTGGTCCCCATTTCCCTCCCCCCCTCCTGGTTTTTCTTTAGTCACGTGGTTCTGACAAGTTTGTGAAGAGTATTAGACATTATTTTTCCTGTAGTGAAAATCAAAAAGGCTGATTAAAATCCCCTAAATCAGGCCAGGAGCAGTGGCCTCGCCTATAATCCTAGGTACTCAGGTGGCTGAGATCTGAGGTTCACAGTTCAAAGCCAGCCCGGGTACTAAAGAACATGAGACTTTTGTTTCCAATTAATCACTAGAAATGGGACGTGGGGCTGTGGCTCAAGGGGTAGGGTGGTAGCCTTGAGCTGAAGAGCTCAGGGACAGTGCCCAGGCCCAGAGTAAAAGCTCCACAACCGAAAAAAAAAAAAAGCCCCTAAATCACAAACCACAAAACAGTCCCCTTAGGAGTCAGGCTTCCCTAAATTCCTGTTGTGAGGTGAACGTTTCCCTCTTGGTTCCAGACCCTGACCCAGGCCCTTTCCCAAGCATTCTTTGTTAGGCTGTTAAGAGCGGGAGAGGTTCCTGCACAGATGAGCGTGCTTGCCACAGACTGGGTCCAGGCGCTGTCCTGCAGGAATCACCTTGAAGGCAAAGAATCCAAGAAAGGCGACCGCATTTTGGGAACCCATGAAAATCCCTGGTCGTGCTGAGGCGAGCTTGGACCTCTGGGAATTCTGCTCCTGCAGCCAGTGGCATTGACTTTTTTAGCACAAAACACCACATGTATTATGCTGTCATCGGAGCCATCTCCAGTGGTAATTGCAGTGTGCCAGCAAGGACAGCACCCAGCCTGGGTCCCGTGGCCCCAGGGCTTTACAATTATGCCGGGGGAGAAGGGGAGGGCGAGAGCAGTGGGTGGAGAAATCTTTTCAGTCGGGATGAACAGATCAGCTGCCTCCGATGGCTGGCCATGCTGTGCTGGCCGAGCCAGGGCTCCCGTGACCTCAGCTCCACTCTCAGCAAGATGCTCCAAGGACAGCAGCTGCCTGCCAGCATTTCCGCTCCCTCCCTTTGGGATGTTGTGCCAGCGCCTCCATCCTGAGAGGCTCCCCTCCCCCATGGGAGGGCTGAGCCCTGGGGACCCAGGGTGACAGACTGGATGTGTCTGTGGAAAGACAGCCTCTAACGGGTCACTTCCAGAGCTTCCTGAGCAGGGCCTGGTCCTGTTTCCCTTTCCCAAATGGGTCCCGTGGGCTGAAAAAGACATTTTGGGGGGTGGCTACGCCCCCAGCTTAGGGTGTTGAGTCCTAGGAGTTTTCATGCACTGGAGGCCACTGGCCCACCAGGGCGCCCCACATGCAGCCGGGCCTGGGGACGGTGTCTGGTTTCCAGCGAAGGGTATGGAGTGAATCCATTATTGCTGCATCTTATTAGCAGCCATCTAGCAACCCACACTGCGGTGGATCTGAGAGATGAGGGCTACAGAGAAAAGCAGAGCTGTGAAGGGGGTGCAGCCATCTTGCGTTCCTGTTCCTGTCCCTGCCCCAACTCTTGATGCATCTAGGCCACAGGGAGGAAGCTTTGTGACGCTGACGGGACGTGCCCATCGGGCTCTTCTTTAGCCCATATTCTTCAGTGTGTGCCCCAGCTCCGGTCCCTGGCACTGGCACCAGGCTGACCTGGCTCAGTGTGAGTGTCTGTCTGTCCATTTCCCAGGGACCTCCCTCTCCTGTCCCCTGCCTGCCCCTGCCCGCGCCTCCCGGGACTGTGGTATTGAAACCAATCCTTCTGGTTCCCGCAACAGAATCCAGGGAGTTGTCCGGGGCCTCCTTGCATTCTCTTCTGGAAATAGAAGTTCTCACATTCAGAAGGCCATTCAATCCTGCACCTAGCTCGTAGCATGTACTTTAAAAGCATTTGAGAATGAACTAGTGGGGTTATCTGGGGGGGGAGGGTGTCTGTGTGTGTGTATGTGTGTCTGTGTCTGTGTGTGTCTGTGTGTGTGTGTCTGTGTGTGTATGTGTGTGTGTGCATGTGTGTGTATGTGTCTGTGTGTGTGTCTGTGTGTGTGTCTATGTGTCTGTGTCTGTGTGTATGTGTGTGTGTGTGTCTGTGTGTGTATGTGTGTGTGTGTGTTTGTGTGTGTGTGTCTGAGTGTGTGTCTGTGTGTGTCTGTGTGTCTGTGTGTGTGTATGTCTGTGTGTCTGTGTGTCTGTGTCTGTGTGTGTCTGTGTGTGTGTGTGTGTGTGTGTGTGTGTGTGTGTCCACTTCTGGTTTTCTGGTGGTTCACTGGAGATAAGGGTCTCGTGGATTTTTCCTGCTTGGGCTGGCTTTAAACCTCAGTCCTCACCTTTCAGCCTTTTGAGTAGCAAGGATTACAAGCATAAGCCATGGTGCCCGGCTGAGATTGTTTTCTTGGTCATATCTATTCAAAACGTATGTATTTATGTGTCAGAACTAAAGGCTGAGCCGGTGTGGGTGTGTGCGTGGCTCATGTCTGTAACCCTCGCTACTCAGGAGGCTGAGATCTGAGGTCTCAGTTCAAAGCCCTCCTGGGCACTAAAGAATGGGAGACTCTTATCTCCAATTCACCACTAGAAAACAGAAAGTGGCGCTGTGGCTCCAGGGGTAGGGTGGTAGCCTTGAGCTGAAGAGCTCAGGGACAGCGCCCAGGTCCAGAGTCCAAGCCCCATGGCTGACCAAACAAAAACAAAACCTAAAGGCTAGATAGACTCTCAAGAGCCACAGCCATTGCATGACTTCAGTTTTACTCTTTGAAGATGAGGGGCGAATGGCTCCATGGGTGGTGGTAGCCCAATTCTTGCCATCGTGAACACTGAGGTCACTGAGGAAGGTGCTATTTTTTTTCACCTTCTGGAAGGGGAAGATCAAGGTGACCTGGGCTTCAAATAAGGCGCTGCCAGGAGTGGAGATGATGGTGGAAGCTGTGTGTGCCGGGGGAGGGGAGTGCGGCCTGGGGGCTCTGGCTGTCTGTGTGAAGGGCCTTGCCACCGTTGGAGATGCCCACCACCACTTGCACTGACTGTACTGTTAAGAACTGGTAGATTTGGGAGGGTGATGTCATGAGGGAGGCGTCCTCGGGGACGAAGTGAGTCACTCTGTGGGTTACAAGTTCACGGCCCTTGCGCTTGCTCTCTTCTCCACACTTTCCAGAGGGAACGCGACCCCTCCTGCCTTGGTACAAGGCCACCAGAAAGTCTCCAGGACGTGCAGCTTTGAATCTGTCAGCACCCGGGCTCTTCCTCTAGAACCGTGCCACCAACCTGAGCACGCTCCCCGGGGCTAGGAGGGCAGCCTCACAACCCTGCAGCCGGGTCTGCCGCCCACCACTGAACTGCATCTTGTGGTTTGGTGCAAATCCACCACCATGTTAGACCCCAAAGCAGATGAAGACGCTGGTGTGGTGTCCCGGGTCAGAGGTCAGGGGACACGGGGTTGCCAGGCCAGCCTGAGTTCCACTGGAGACACCTGGTCTCGGGGTCCCCCGAATCCGGGTAGGACTGGATCTCAAGGCTCATTTTCCCCGTGCACCCCCGAGGCCAGGGGCAGGGAGGACACTCGCTCTCTGCCTTTCATCTCAAGCCCCATCCTGCCCCGTCCAGCTGTGCTGGCTCTGCCGCAGGCAGCCCGGCTGACATCTGGCTCAGACTTCAGCAACACGATGGCAGTGGCGTGGCCATGGCATGCTGCAGGGCAGCGCTGGGAGGAGACGCCCAGGGGTGGCTCAGCCAGGTCAGTTCTGCGTTCGTTCGTTCATGCAGGCGCACAGGGCCCGGAGGGTGGCGAGGGAGTGTCTGTGCTGCACGGGGCGTGGGCGGATGCTTGCCTGGCACTGAGTCCCTGAGCTGCAGACGTCAGGCCACTGGTGCTAGGTGCTAAGTAGTGGAGGAAGAGCTGGGGACTCCCTCGGGGACTTAGCAGGCTGTTCCAGAACCTGTGTCTCTTGGACTCGGGAGGCGTCTCCAGTCTCCCCTTGGCTGAAAGTGGATGGTGTGTTTTTCTGGCGTGGGCTTGGTCTCTATACAATCAACAGAGGTTTTGCTTTTGCCTGTTTTCTCTCTGTCCACAGCTCGTAGCGTGGGGGACACTCACCGACCGTGACAGGTGTCAGGTTTTTAATTATAGCAGTGGCACACTGCTCTCTGGAATCTGCAGGGTTCTGGGCTTCTGGCCTCCTTCTTGGCACTGCTGCAACGGAACATCATGAGGGTAGAGCAGCAAGGAAGGTTCTCGACGCAATTTGCATTTGAAAATAATTGGGCCAAGTGAAAGAAGCTCGTCCAAAAGAAAGGGTGTGTGTGTGTGTGTGTGTGTGTGTGTGTGTGTGTGTGTGTGTGTGTGTGTGTGTGTGTGTGTGTGTGTGTGGCTTTTCACTGGTTAACTAGAGATAAGAGTCTAATGCACTTTCATGCCAGGCTGACTTTAACCACAGTCCTCAGATGCCAGTCTCCTGGGTAGCCAGGATTACAGGCGTGACCCATTAGTGTCGCCAAAAAAGAAAAAAGGTTGATTCCTATAGAACTGGAAGAAATGCAAAAGCAGCATGTGGTTTTGCTTAGGAAGGGGGAGACGGTGCGCTTCTTCTTGGAGTTTCACTGTGCTCAGTATTAGTAAACACCGCAGCGGTAGCTGTGCCTCGGTGGTGGGTCTGGAGCTTGCTGGGTGCTCTTCGGCTGAGGGGGGTCCTTGTTCGCCGCCGTGTATTTGCTCTCTGTCTCCTGTCTCTTACTTCTAGTGAGAGGCTGAATCACACGGACACAATCAAGTGAGAACCAATCAGGCGGACGTATTTTGTAGAATTGCTTTACTAAGTTAAAGAAGTTTCGCTCTCCTCTCTCCTCTCTCCTCCCTCCTTGCTTCAGCTACTTTGGCGCAGCTATAAAGGTGATGGTTGACCCCGCGCGATGCAGTCCCAGGGCCACGTGAAGTCCTCCGGGCTGGCTCTGTGGGTGTCACTGGAATCCTTTCTCTGGGCCTGAGGAGGTTCAGAGGGTCCCCTCCAACCCCCCATTTTGCATGCATCTGGCTCCTAATCAGGCAGCATGCTTACCAATCCCATGCTCCCTCCTCCAGTGAGGGGAGCTTGTGATTACACCACAGGGGTCCCCAGCAGAAGGGAGGACCACACTTCATCTCCCAACTGCAGCCAGAGGCCGTTAACACACCCCACCCCAAGACTCGGGGAGAACGGGAGGGCCAGGACCAGAGGAGGACGGGGCAGATCCCAGGACTCGGGAATGGTCTCCCCTGAAGCCTGGGGAGTCTGCGCGTGGCTCGCGTGTCCGCCCTGAGCAGCTCCCCCCATGATAAGCCACAGTAAACATCATGGTTTGGGGAAGCAGGAATCGCCATGGCAACCACACCCATGGACAGCCAGCCTGGATCCCCGTACCCGAGTCCGTGGTGGACAAGGCGAGAAGACAACACCCCTCTTACGACCCACTAACCGCTGCGACCCTGGGGGTGGAGCACTCTGGGCTGGGGGAGCACTGCCCCTGGACGTCCTGGGATGGAGATGGAGCAGGCTCACTCCTCTTCTCACGCCCTGGTCCAGTGGCCTCCCTGGGGACAGGGGCGTTTGGGGGTGGGGACAGGGGCGCTGGGGGCCGAGGGGCTGCTGCGGGCCAGCAGGGACTACAGCCGGGTGACTGGGTTTTGCTTTTCCTCTTCCCCTGATGAGCTGTGTGCATGGACGGGGCCAGTGTCCCCAGAGCTGCAGGCTCACAGAGGCGCCACCGTCCTGCTGCCCCCAGCCTGCGTGCCTTCCCGTGCCAGGGGGGACACACCAGACGCTGACCACGCAGGCCCGGAGACAGCGAGCACCTCATCTCGTGGGTGTCAAACCACACTTGAACTTAGGTGTGAACTCAGGGCTGGCTTGGCAAGCCATAGCTAGATGGATGGATAGACAGACAGACAGACACAGACAAGGCAGGTAGACCTATCACGCAGGTCAGGTAAAGCGCACATGTCTCTCTGGACAGTGTCCCCCGCTCTCCCTCCCAGGGTCTGGGAGCCTGATCTGAGGTGAGCCCCACCCCTGCTCACCAGCCCGGAACGTGTCCAGTGGGGACACTCCAACCCCAGCTTCTGGTCCCTCACGTACAAAGCAGACGGCACAGGCTCTACCCGGGGCTGGACGAAGCAAGACTGGCTAGCGAAGCCTCCAAATCCTGCACCCTGTAGGATCAACTCACCCCAGCATGGCAGCTCCAACGTGATGGAAGCCGGCCGCTTCTCCCAGCCTGGCTGTTGCCATGGTTTCTGGGGCACCGTCAGATGTCAAGCCAGAGCCCCTTCCCGGCCCCTTCCCAAGGGCTCTCTCATGGCGCCTCCCTCCTCTTTCTCCCCCTCCTTTCTTCCTTCCCCTCTTCCTCTTCCATCCTTTCGAGCTGGAGTCCTAACCCAGGACCCCATGCAGCTAAGCCCAGGAGCCACAGCCAAGCTGTAAGAAGGCTTTTTTCTTTTAATTGGGTACAGACTGCATATTCTGTTTGGCTAAGAGGGAGAGAGGAAAAATCCAGAAAGGGTGGAGTGGGGGCCTCCGTCTGCAGCCAGGAGCAAATGGTGCTTCTGCCCTGCCGGGGCGCAGGGCCCCCCCCCCCACCCCTCACCACCCCCCAGCGAAACACTGAGTGTGCCCTCGCCCCCAGCAAACCAACTTCTATCCAATGGCGTCACTCTGTGCTTTCTAATGAGGAACATAGGCATTCTCTGCTTTACTGTTTTTAGTTTTAGGGTCAACAGACATGTAGAATTATGTCAGAGGCTACTTTATGACATTAAACTCAAAATTAGTTGTTTCACTTGTGCAATCATTCTCATGTATGAGAGGTAGTCACAAATTAGCACATTGCTAGAGGCTGTACCCAAAGTTTCATGCATGCTTGGTAAGCACTCTTCTACTGCGCTTCCAATGAGCTCCACTATGAAGCTAAAATATCTCTCTGTTGTTGTTGTTGTTTGGTGCCAGTCCTAGAGCTTGAACTCTGGGCCTGGGTGCTGTCCCTGAGCTCTTCTGCCCAAGGTTAGCATTCTACCGCTCAAGGATAGCTTCTACCATTTGTGGCCCAGCCCCACTTCCAGTTTTCTGGTGGTTCATTGGAGATCAGAGTCTCACAGGCTGGCTTTGAACCGCGATCCTCGGAGCTAGGATTACAAGAGTGAGCCACCTGCACCAGCTGGTATTTTATATTTTAATTTTAGCCTAAGACTAGGACTCAAGATCAGTATCGAATACTTCCATTCGTTCGGAGCTAGGATTACAAGAGTGAGCCACCTGCACCAGCTGGTATTTTATATTTTAATTTTAGCCTAAGACTAGGACTCAAGATCAGTATCGAATACTTCCATTCGTTGGCTGGCACTCTACTACCCGAGCTGCACTTCCAACCCCAATGCTGATATTTTAAACTTCTTTCACTGGCTTTATATGTTGTTTGTACTTATTGTACAATTTCACTTACTGTTTACGTAAGAGCCACAAACAAATTTATAATGAATCATAGGTATGACTAAAATGTGTTAATGTGGAGTCTGTGAGCACTTGTTTTTTCCTACACAAGATTCACATACTGATCACTTTGGGGAGATCCAAGATGACTTTTTAAAAAAATGAAGCACAAGCCGGGCGCAGGGGTTCACTCCTGCAATTCCAGCCACTCGGGAGGCTGAGCTCTGAGGAGCACAGTTCAAAGCCAGCCTGGCACTAAAGTCCATGAGACTCTTATCTCCAATTAACACCAGAAAACTGGAAGGGGGGCTGTGGCTCAAGGGGTAGCCTTGAGCTGAAGAGCCCAGGGACAGCGCCCAGGCCCAGAGTTCAGGACCCACGACTGACACACACACACACACACACACACAAAATCAAGCACATTAATATCTAAGATTTAGACTACGTCTGTATGTGGAATCTGGCAGAGGCCTCTGCTCTTTCAGAAAGCTGAACAACGCTCCTACCCCTGAGCTTTAGTTCCCTCCCCGCCAAGGCTGCTGAATGAGGAAGAAAAGAAGCCATGGTGGGGACTGCAGATGTTCAGGAAGTGCAGGTGTGAGTCACGCGTCTTCCTCCCCTCGGTCACAGCCTCACGCTCTGGGCCGCGGGACTCAGAGCATCAAACCAAGGTAAAACAACCCTCCTTCAGTTTTTGCCTACTGCTCCATTTCCCTATGAAGTCAAGTATTAAGGGAAAAAAATCATCATAGATCCAAGGCTGCATTTAGGCTCTGTGAGAAGCTCATGGCCAACACAGAAATGGTGTACAGCGCGGTTTCAAAGCTGTCGCACAAGTTCTTTCATAGCTTTGTGGCAAGTAACTTTAGGAGATGGTTTTAGTTTGTCCCATCCTTTCAGTTTTTTTTTTAAAGTTACATCACTTTATAATGGCAAAACTAATAAGAAATATATAACATTCCATGATTGTAAACATTGGTAAGCTTGTTCCAGTTGATCAAGCTTTGTCTATGTTGAAGTGAGTGCAGTTCTCAGGAGAGAATTCACCATTCGTTTTTCATCATGGGGAGTGATGGTTTCACTGGGGTTTGCTCTGTTTGGAGGTTATCTCACGGGGAACCACGCTCCCAGGCTGCTGGATGGTGTGGATGGGTGCAGCCGTTCTGATGAGCAATCCGGGATTTCTTAGGGAAATGGAGAAGAGAGCACAATCCCTCAGACTCCCAATCCTTTTCTTAGTCCTGTGTCCCAGGGATAATGACAACAGAGAATATATTTTTGCAGAATCATTGACGGTGTCAGAGTGTTGGAGGGAATGCTGGCATTAGAATACTAGACAGTAGTCACAGTGTGTGACATTGTACTCATGGCTGAACCCAAACTGACCTTAAAAATCTATTGAAAATGAAAGAAGGGGCCGGGGATTTGGCCTCGTGGTAAGAGTATTTGCCTAGCATGCACGAAGATCCGGGCATAACGTGTTTTTATCAACTCGTATTTGCTAGAAAGTTACCGAGAAGTTCAAGGCCACAGAAAACAGAGAGGAAACACAAGGCATTTTTGTGGACACTGGGATCCTAGCAACCAGGCAGCCGGGGCAGGAGAATCTGGAGTTTGAAACCAGCCTGGGCTACAAAGCAAGACCGATAGTAGTGATTCTCGTCATGCAAGTGGAATTTGCATCTGACACAACACCGAGCTGACCGGGTTTGGATGTATTAAGCAAATCCACTATGGCACGCCTGATGGATTCTCTTTCCTGCTCTTCACAGTGCACCCATTTCCCTGGAAATGAGCTCAACAGACTGACCTGTGTCAGCTTAAGTGTGAGCTGGGACCCCATCTTTTACAATGTCTCTTTTAAGGCTGGGTGGCAATGGCTCACGTTTGTAATCCTACCTACTCAGGAGGCTGAATTCCACAGGTGTCAGTGCAAAGCCAGCCGGAGCAGGACAGTCCCAATTAACTACCAAAAAGGCAAAATTGAAGGTATGGCTGAAGCCTTAGAGCAAGACTTGCCTTGGGGGCAGTGGCGGGGGGGGGGCGGGGGTAGAAGCTGAGGGACAGGGCTCAGACCCTGAGTTCCGGCCTCAGGACTGGCTCACAGAATAATAGGTCAAGTTGATCTTTCCCTGCTGGGAGCCAAGGCTGCCGCTTCAACACAGGGCCAAACCTTGGCCCACACTTGTGTCTGGGTGGCATTCCCAGCTTGGCGTGAAGAAAGGGGACTCACCCCATACGATCTGGTGTGGCGCCAGTCTGCACAGAATTAGAAGGTGGATTACTGTGGATTTGTTTTCCTCTAGGAATTAGGGCTGGCACTGGCTTAGCCCCCGAGGCAGAGGTATTAACGGAAATGCATTTCTGTCTTAGCAGCTGCATCCCTTTTAGCCTTGGTGACTTTGGAGTGACTTCCAAAGCAATCTCATCATAGTGAGTCGGCAGATTAAGGCTAACTGGATGTCAGACCCACAGAGCGAGAGAGGGGAGAGTTGTGCACAGCCCTCCCACTGCAAGAGTGAGGGGCTGACATGCTGGGGGAGACTGAGGCTGGACTTCCCTCAGCCAGCTGTGGTGAGAAGACTCGGAGTAACAGACAGCACTCAAGACAAGGGACACAGCCTGCAGCCCTCACCCAGGCTCACAGGCAAATGTGCCGCGGCTTTGGGCAACAGCACCCCACTTCCGGAAGCCTCCGCCTGCCATTGTGTGAACAGAGGCTGTAAGAATGTGAGATCACATGTGAGATGCTTTGTAAACTGAAATCCTCGCTTTGGCTGCATCCTTTCTCCAGGCCTAGTGAGCCAAACAGAAGATGCAAACATGCCCATCTGTGCCGAGAAGAGACTGTTCCAGGTCAGGATGCTGAAATATCTCAAGTGGAAATGACACCACCTCTTTCTTAGGGCCTGAACAGTGCTCAGGACCTGAGTTCAAGCCCACAGGACTGCCCCCCCCCCCCAAAAAAAAGCTTCAGAAGAGGAGGGGGAAGGAAGGGTGATCCTGTTGGTCCCAACATGAAATCCTTTTCTGTCAAAGCAGAACTTATGCGACAGCCCGTTCTTGGGGGCTGTGAGTCCTTCAGGGCCCGCTCTCTCTTGCTGATAATGGCTTGTGCTTTGTAGCCCGTGCTGGCCTCCGCTTCCTAAGCACTGGGATTGCAGACAGCCCCTCTCATTCCGCCCCGGTCTTCTGTCACACCGTGTAGGAAGGGATCCCAGTGGTGGCCACATCTCTTCTGCTCATGGCACGTGGCTCCACCAAGATGGTAATGTAGTTAGAGAAGAGCGCATCCTGCATCTTTCTGGGTGTGGGCATAGAGCCCTGTGCTGAGGGGATCTGGTTATCAAAGCCGGCCAAGCAGAGGCAGCGGGACCGTGTCACGGGATTCTCTCCCATACTCGGGCCCCCGGCCTCGCTGGGCACACACTCCTCTGGACTCTAAGAACACTCACCCAAGTAATTGCCCCTCCTGCGGCTTATTAACAGATGTTAGCAATCCCCTTCGGCCTTCATTAATTCCTTTGCTTGGGAGTTAAAGAGAGGAATGGCTGTGGAGGACATTAGGTGCTCAATTGCCCAGAACCAAGGACAGCATATGGTAATGAGCTGGAAGATGGAGTTCAGCTCCACTCCCATGCACAACTGTAAACCTGGGGCCCTTCTTAGGGGTGTGAGATACGTGGAGGAAGAGGTAGGTGTGTCTCCATTCCCGGCAGCAGAGGACGCCGTTTTCTCCAGAAAACTCATGGAGCAGCGGCTGGAGTTGCCAGCTGTTTTTCCTGTGTGCCTCTCCTTGGACTTTACCTTCTGGCCGTTTTGTAGATATTTCACAGCAATTTCACCCACAGTCTTGATGCTAAAATTAACACTTGACTCATTTGCTTTGAGGAAAAAAAAATCATGTTCCGTTAGGGTTGGTTTGCAATTACAAGGGACACGTCTTCTTTGGTAAAGAACCCATCTTCGCTACAGAAAGAGTGAATCTTGACACACTTGAGATAGTTGCTAGGGAGATCAGTGTTGGAAATAAGAAAGCCTCGTGGATTGAAGATGTAAGATGCAGCGTAGTCAGGACAAAGGTGGAAAAGAACCGTGTATCCTACCCTGGGGTGTGTGACTGAACTCTCTTTTTACTTGAACACGGGGATAGAAAGCAACTCCTGATTTGGTTTCATCAAGTCCTCAGGTCTCTGTCTTCCCTTTGCTCCCTGTCACAGCTTGTGAGTTGGCCGGGGCTGGCAGCCCGGGGTCTGGGACTTTCTGGGAGAAACACAGTGACTGCAGACTGTTCAGAATTTACGCTAATGTGAAATGTCTGAACTGGTGGCAAAGTCTTAATATGAGAGGAAAGTGTTGCTTGGAATCACAAGACACATTTCAGTGGCACATGAGCGTCCGAGGGTGTCTGAGGGTGTGTATGTGTGTGGCCTGTACCCTGTGTGGGTAGTGGTGGTGCTGTAGGGGGTGTGTGATTGCTGCGTGCTGTGGCATGCCGTGCGTGCATGTATGTGTGTGTGTGTGTGTGTGTGTGTGTGCCCATGCAGGGTTGAAAGACACTTGATACTCTGTTTCCAGCTTTCTAGCCCTGACTCTGCTTCTTTGTACTTTGAAAGGAAAATCTCTTCTTCAAATAGCTCACCCAGGATCCTTCTCTCTGGACCCTGGCTGGCACCTCCTAGCACCTCTCCTCTGCGGGACATCCCCCCTCCATGCACCTCCTCCCGCGCAGGTGGGGACCTCGGTCCCACCTACCCCAGCCAGCCACCCTTGTCACTTGGTGCGTGGTGCAGCCACGGCTCTGCACAGCCCTTCTTCAACACGCCAAGGTGAACGGAGAGCCTCTGCACGTTCCTCCCGTCGCGATGACCGTGATCCCTGGATTATCTTTAGCTCATACAGGCTACTTACCCTTTTCCTGATTTCTTTCCAAATTTTCTTTTCCTGTGGCTCACTTCTGTGTCAGGCAAAGCCGGGTTGACACCTTTCATAGCAAGAATGAGATGTCACCAGCAGCTCCTGCAGTCACCCCCGAGGACAGCAAGGATGACACACTTGCTGTGCATGAAGACTCCAGCAGCCTGGGATGTCTTCGCTGGGCTCCCTCATTTCGAGCTGTAATGAAGACACTTCCTGTCTGCACTCGGCACAGGCTCTGACATCCGTGTGCACGGACTATTCCACTGTGAGATGAATTCGGTCTCTCGGTTCTCACCTGATATATTTTATAACCAGGCTTGGTTCTGATGATGTTGCCGCATCACTGGATGCCAGTGGTACACGTCTCAGATCCATCTACATCCCTGCAAGTTGTAAGACAACCGGGCCTATGACAAGAGGTGGGTGACCTGGCAAGTGTCACATAGCCAGCAGGGAGTGACCCGAGTACCTACCGCAGGCAGGGCACAGCCATGACGGGCTAGGGATGGCACCATACCTACTGAGTTAGCACTCTCCACCTTTACGCCATGGCAGGGGTGCAGTGAGGAAGCCAGATGCAAGAGAGACTATGACAGGCAAGGGCGGATAATAAACAAGCTTTTGATGAACGAATGAACAGGCTTTTATTCTTTTTTTAATGGAGCATAAAACAATGCTATGGTGATCTTATAGTTGGATGCTTGTTTCCAGGGCACTGGGGGTGGCTGGCAGAAAGAGTACCTGCCAGGAGTCCTGTGAGGCCCTGAAGTAGCCGCAGCCTCAGTCCCGGTGCCATGTGACATCCCCTTTCTCACTGGGTGAGTTAGTGACTGGCACACACACACTCCCGAGTCCAGGGCTGGCGCGTCTATCCTCCTTCTCCCACCCACCCTGACTTCTTCCCCTGGTACCCTGTGCACCCGCCGTGGGGACGCAGGGTTTGCTGGACCTGCACTTCCATTCCCTGCTTTGGGCTGAGGGAAAACCCAGACTGGCCCCTCCCCAGTGCGCTCGCAGGCAGCCAGAGGCGGACGCACAAGGGGTCGTACAAGAGCAGTTGTCATGAGGAACGTGGTCAGACAGCAATGGTAGCTCAAGGAAAAATAACATTTCAGGGTAACGCAGACTGAGTTAATGATGTCTCTCACAGCTCCAAGGCAACTGGGAAATGGCAGGGCTCAGCCCGCAGAGATGTGCTTCCTCCAGATTGAGGAGTGACGAGGAGCCAGGTCTGGGGACTAGGCTGTCCCCAGCTGCAGGCAAAGGAGGCGGTGGGGCTCCCCCTCCCCCCCACAAGTGGCCACGACTAGGCCCTTTTCTTGTTCATTCCACTCTTGGAATCAATGGCTCCATTTTGGGTGGTTGAGAGGCTTATATACGAAGTAACCTCCTAGGTGCAATGATGGAAAATGAGGACAGAGAATCGCCAAGAAACCCCAATCCCATTTCACCACTGGCATTTGTGCTACCATAGGAGAGATTAAAGTGAGTTGGTTCAGAAAAAGGAAATTTCAGAAGTCCTTGGGGAAGAGTTTGACATGTTTCCTGCTGTAAACAGGCTATTAGAGACCAAAGACTTGGCTCAAACGCAGGTCTTTTTTCAGATGAATGGTGACTGTTATTTGGACTTGAGTCAACTTTTAAAGTCAATGAAGACCAATAGAGACTCCAAATTTCCTCCCTGCCATCTTCTTTAGAAACATCTTTCCAATAGAAACCTTCTAGGGAATTATTTAATTTTCTCATCATGTTAGTATTTAAAAACCTGACTCAAAAATTCTTACGAACCTTAGTACACCTATGCACAAGTGTATGAACTTTATGTACTCTCCGCACGCATGTGCATATGTGGTTACACAGGAGAATACAGACCTCTTCCTATGCACTCAGAATAATTTTTTTTTTTTTTTTGCTAGTCCTGGGCTTGAGCTCAGGGCCTGAGCACTGTCCTTGGACTTTCTCAAGGCTAGAGCTCTACCACTTGAGCCTCAGCACCACTTCTGGCTTTTTTCTATGTATGTGGTACCAAGGAATCGAACCCGGGCCTTCGTGCATGCTAGGCAAGCACTCTACCACTAGGCCAAACTCCCAGCCCAGGGTGGTAGTCTTGAGCTAAAGAGCTCAGGGACAGAGCCCAGGTCCAGGGGTAGAGTGGTAGACTTGGGCTGAAGAGCTCAGGGACAGTGCCCAGGCTGAGTTCAAGCCCCATGACTACAAAAAAAAATAAAAATAAAAAATAAAAGGCTGAGTCAAGTACTGGCACCAAAAAGAAAGAAAGAAAAACTGGCACACCAATTTGTTCTAGAAATAAATTCCAATATTAGATTCTTTCTTGAGAAAGAAATTTCTATTGTGTGAAGACACACGACAAAATGCAGACTTCCCTATAGTAGTTTACTCTTCACTTTGTGATCAGCAAGCCTTTCGTGTGCTTCTGTTACAGACTGAGCAGTTGATAAAAACCAAGATGTTCATATTAACCTACTGACTAATTGTATTTAGGCACAAAATAATCCTGTTTTGTGTTCCTTTACTCCCCTCTGCTGGTAAATTCTAATATAATTCTTAATTATTTTTAGGTCAGTGAGGTAAACATCAATTTTGTTTTTAAAAATAAAGAAAATAGGATCGGACATATTGAGAACATATTCAGTCTTTTCCTCAAACACATTTATTCCTGGCTGAAATTTAAAACATTATTATTAGAGCAGGCCAATGGCTTATGCATTGTGTGCCCAGAGATTGTCTTAGTTCTCCTGCTTTGGATGTATGGTGAAAAGAATGGAACCAGGTGGAACAGAATTTGGTCCTAAGAACTAAGCCAACCTACAAACTGAAACAGTACACTGCTTATCTCGTTTATACGAAACCTTTTCATTTGTCTCCTACTGCTCTCCCAACACGGGTATGCACGGAGAATGGCCTGGAATAAGCCAACGGGACAATTCTGAGGGAAATTCACCTCATTTGTTGTCACCTTTTATGGTTTATGGTGTACTCGTGAGGTCCTCGGTCTTCCTCAGGTAACCCACCAGCTAACGGTACCAAATTCCTGGTAGAAAACCAAGAGCCTGCAGCCTGGGCTGCAGAACGGGTAGGGAGACTCTTATCTCCACGTGAACCACCAGAGAACGAAAGCGGGGCTGAGGGGCAGGGGCTGAGAATGAGGGGCTGGGGCTGAGGGGCAGGAGCTGAGGATGATTCCGAGGGGCTGGGGCTGAGGCTGAGGGGAAGGGGCTAAGGCTGAGGGGCTGAGGCTGAGCTGAGGGGCAGGGGCTGAGGGGAAGGGGCTGAGGCTGAGGCTGAGGGGAAGAGGCTGAGGAGCAGGGGCTGAGGCTGAGGGGCAGGAGCTGAGGGGAAGGGGCTGAGGCTGAGACTGAGACTGAGGGACAGGGGCTGAGCTGAGGGGCAGGGGCTGAGGGGAAGGGGCCTGAGGCTGAGACTGAGGGGCAGGGGCTGAGGCTGAGGGGCTGAGGCTGAGAAGGGGCTGAGGGTCAGGGGCTGAGGCTGAGGGGCTGGGGCCGAGGCTGAGGGAAAGGGGCTGGGGCTGAGGCTGAGGGAAAGGGGCTGGGGCTGAGGCTGAGGCTGAGGGGAAGGGGCTGAGGCTGAGGGGCTGAGGCTGAGGGGCTGAGGCTGAGGGGCTGGGGCCGAGGCTGAGGGAAAGGGGCTGAGGCTGGGGCTGAGGCTGAGGGGCTGGGGCTGAGGCTGAGGGAAAGGGGCTGGGGCTGGGGCTGAGGCTGAGGGGCTGGGGCTGAGGCTGAGGGGAAGGGGCTGAGGCTGAGGCTGAGGCTGAGGGGCTGGGGCTGAGGCTGAGGGGAAGGGGCTGAGGCTGAGGCTGAGGGGCTGGGGCTGAGGCTGAGGGAAAGGGGCTGGGGCTGAGGCTGAGGGGAAGGGGCTGAGGCTGAGGGGCTGAGGGGCTGGGGCTGAGGCTGAGGGGCTGAGGGGAAGGGGCAGGGCTCAGGGACGGCGCCCAGGCCGGACTCCAGGCCCCACGACCCCCCCCCCGAGGAAAGGGGGGCCGGAAGAGCTTACCTGAGTGCTTTACTCTCAGGAAGTTAGAGCTGAAGCTAAGACGACGAGGTCCTGGCGGGAGGCCGGGCGAGGCTGTCAGCGGGGAAGCCGGGCGGCCCCCGGTCCCCCACCCCCCGGCCCGGCCGCCCCGCCGACGAGGCCTCCCCGGGACTCGGCCGCGGAGCGCGCCCGAAAGACTCGGAGCCAGGACGGCCGAGAGTCTTCCGTTCGCCACCTGCCGTCGGGCCCCGGGTCTCCCGGGGCCGAGCGAATCCCCGCGGCCGGGCCGGGCCGGGCCGGGCGGGCGCGAACAGCCCCGGCGGGGCGCGTCCCTCCTCGGCACCCGTAGGCAGGCCGCGCCCCGGGGCCCTTCCGCGCCCACCCGGGTGGGGGGGGCCGGGTGTCCGCCGCGTTCCCTGCGCGTGTGGTCCGAGCGGCGCGGTGCCCGCCGCGCGGACCGGGGTCCCCCGCAGAGCGCGGGGCGCAGGCGAGCGAGGAACTTTCTCCCCCGCCTCGGGGTGCCCGCCTCGCCCTCCGGGCCGCGGGCCGCCGCGCCGCCCCCGGCAGGCGGTCGCCGGACAGCCTCGGGGGCCTCATTTTGAAAAGAGCAGCGGACCAATCAGAGGCGGAGCGCTGCGGGGCGCCGCCGTTTGACCGGGCGGCGTCCGACCGAGCGCCGCCGGGGGTCCGCGGGGGAGCCGGGCCCGGGCGACTGGAGGTCCGCGGGGGAGCCGGGCCGGGGCGGCGGGGGTCCGCGGGGGAGCCGGGCCGGGGCGGCCGGGGGTCCGCGGGGGAGCCGGGCCGGGGCGGCGGGGGTCCGCGGGGGAGCCGGGCCGGGGCGGCCGGGGGTCCGCGGGGGAGCCGGGCCGGGGCGGCGGGGGTCCGCGGGGGAGCCGGGCCGGGGCGGCCGGGGGTCCGCGGGGGAGCCGGGCCGGGGCGGCCGGGGGTCCGCGGGGGAGCTGGATCGCCGGGCCCCGGTGCGCCCCCGGGCTGCGCGGGCCGCGGCCTGTAAAACGGGGTGACGGCGGCCACCAGCCCGGGCGGGGCCGGGGCTGGGAAGGGGCCGAGCGGCCGGCTGGACCGGCGGCCGGGCCGGGGGTGCGGGGCGCGGGGAGGCTGCGGGGAGGGGATGGCCGGGGGCGGTGGGGAGTGGTGAGGGCCGAGGGCGGCGGCCGCGGTCACCGCGGGGCAGACGGGAGGAGCGGCCGGAAGAGAGGGAGGAGAGGAGAGGAGGCCGGGAGGGAGGGAGGAGAGGACAGGAGGCCGGAAGGGAGGTCCAGACGGGAGGAGAGGAGGAGAGGAAAGGAGGCCGGAAGAGAGGGAGGAGAGGAGAGGAGGCCGGAAGAGAGGAAAGGAGGCCGGAAAGAAGGGAGGTCCAGACGGGAGGAGAGGAGAGGAGGCCGGAAGGGAGGTCCAGACGGGAGGAGAGGAGAGGAGGCCGGAAGGGAGGGAGGAGAGGAGGCCGGAAGGGAGGTCCAGACGGGAGGAGAGGAAAGGAGGCCGGAAGGGAGGGCGGGAGGAGAGCAGGCCGGGAGGGAGCAGGTCGGAGAGCGAGGCGGCTGTGGCTCGCGGGAGGCCGGTGGCGGCGGCGCGGCAGGACCCAGCACCGGCTCGGGAGAGGGGCGACGCGTCCAGGATGTGGGACCCGAGGCTGGTGAGGCTGGCGGTGCTGCAGCAGCTCCGGGCTACCTACGGCATCAAGGTCAAGGGCGGCCGCGGGCCGGGGGACCGCCGGAGGCGCGAGGCGGCGGTAAGCTCGGGGCCGGGCCCGCGGGGATGTTCGGAAGGCTCTGATGTTTTTAGTTGCCCTCAGAGCTGCGGGACCCTCGGGTCTCAGCACTCCCCAGGTCGTGGACCAGATGAGGGCTGGCTTCCTGGCCCCCTCCCGCCAGCAGCATTGCTTGGCGGTGATAAGGCGTCCTGTGATAGAGGTCCCAAAGGTGCCAGTGCCTGGGCTGGAAGGAACACAGCCTCCGGCGTGCTCGGCCCTGCTGAGCAAGCCCTGTGAGCAGAGGGAACCAAGCTCTGCCCCACCTGGTTTGCAGGAGACCAGGGGGACTTGTTTCCACATGCACCAGTCAAGCACGACGCTCAGTTGTTGGAGAAGGCCAGCCTGCTGACTGTGTTGAGCTTAGGTGTGGGGCTGCCCACTCCCCGGGCAGTGCTGGAGGTGAGCCCTGGGGCCTTGGGAGGCTGGTCCTCTGCTACCAGCTCCACACGTAGCTGAGACGCGGTTCCCCCCCGTCCTGGGGCATGAGCGCAGCGCCTGGCCACTGCCCTTGGACACTTTGCTCAAGGCTAGTGCTCTGCCACTTGAGCCACAGTGCCACTCCCGGCTTTTCTGTGTGTATGTGGTACAGCGGGATGGAACCCAGGACTTTGTACATTCTAGGCAAGCATTGTACCACTAGACCATACTCCTGGCCTGGCCCAACAATCCTTTTTTTTTTTTTTTGAAAGATTTTAGTAACACTGATTTTTACATCATTTTCAAATGAATGTCATGTTTAACAAGAACTGAAGAAGGGAATTTCTATATGCAATCACTGGCACATAGATTTTAGAACATAATTAAAATTAAGCTGAGGGTTTGTATGTCATAGATACATATCAATCTATATAACATACATTATGTCTATAGAGTGCATATCTCATCGTAGATTTTTATGTCTATGTAGTTATGTTTATATCTCCAAGACCATGTCCATAACCTTAGGTACCCAAATATTGAGGCATCACTCTTCTATTGTTTGGATCTAATATCCACATATCAAGGAGACCATGTGCCTTTTGTTCCTTTGCTCTTACTCAACATGGTTTGCTCTAGTTTCATCTGTTTTCCAGCAAATGCCATTATTTTGTCTGTTGGCTATGTAGAATTCCGTTGTACGTTTTTACCACATTTTTTGTATCCATTCATCTATAGTGGGGCATCTGGGTTGTTTCCATCGCCTGGCTATTGTGAATAGTGCAGAGGTGAACATGGCTGAGCAGGTGTCCTTATCATATCCTGGGTTATGATGCTCAGGGTAGATACCCTGGAGTGGTATGGCAGGATCGCAGGGAAGGTCTGTTTTTAGTTTTTTGTGTGTTTTTTGAACTCGGCCTGGGCCCTGTCCCTAAAGTCTTCAGCTTAAGGCTACTGCCCTACCCCTGGCCTGGGTACTGTCCCTGAGCTCTTCAGCTGAAGGCTACCACCCTACCCTTGAGACAAGCTCCACTTCCCATTTTCTAGGGATTAATTAGAGATAAGAGTCTCAGGTCCTTTTGTGCCCCAGCTGGCTTTGAATCATGATCCTCAGATCTCAGCCTCCAAAGTAGCTAGGATTACTGGCATAAACCACCACGGCAGGCTTTTGGTTTGTTTTTGTTTTTTTTTTGAGGAACCTCCAAATTGCCTTCCAGAGTGGCTGTACTAGTTTACGTTCTCACCAACAGTACAGTAGGGTTCCTCTTTCTCCACAACCTTGTCTGCATTTGTCATTGTTTGAGTTCAGAATATTAGCCATTCTAATTGGGGTAAGGTGATACCTTTGGGTTGTTTTTATTTGCATTTTCTTTATGACCATGAATGATGAATATTTTCTTTTTCTTTTTTGGGGGGGGGCATTTTAACCTCTTCTTTTTATAAGTGTCTCTTTAGTTCCCTTGCACATTTACTGACACTCCTTTTTTTTTGGTGTGTGGGGGAGGAGTTATGGGGCTTAAACTCTGGGCCTGGGCGCTGTCCCTGAGCTCTTCAGCTCAAGGCTACCGCCCTACCCTTTGAGTCACAGCCCCACTTCCCGTTTTCTTGGAGATACAAGTGTCAGGTTCTTCAGTGCCTGGAGCTAGCTTTGAACCTCTATCCTCAGATCTCAGCCTCCTAAGTAGCTAGGATTACAGACATGAGCCATTGGTCCCCAGCTCCATTTAATTTGCAAGCCTCAATTGCTTTCTCAGTTTCACAAAGCTTCAGGGTCCTTTCCTATAAAGTGATATTTAAGCATTGGGGATGTAGCTCAGGGGGCGAGCGATTGGCTAGTGTGCATAAGGTCCTATCACCACAAGTATAAAATGGTATTTGTTATCTTTCCTTGGGTTTTATAGGGGATTTTTAAAAATCAGGCCTGTCACATGTAACAGCAGTTACATGTAATGCTCATCAGTTGTCTGCATCCTTATTGATGGTTCTACTATATAAATTGAGCTACGAACACTAATTCTATTAGTGTTTATAGTCTAATGGGGGAATATCGGTGATTATGCTGTTCTGAGTGTGTGACTTACCTAACAGGATAGGTAATTTGAAGATGGCTTTATTTTATTTTTGGTAGTACTTGAGTTTGAATTTAAGATCTTATACTTACTGGGCTTGTTTGCTTGACTGGCACCCCTACCACATGTGTTATCTCTATCCCTGATTTTTGCTGATTATTTTGGAGATGTAGTCTCATGGAATTTTCTCCTGTGCTGACTAAACCACAAATCCTCCTGAGTAGTTAGGATTATTATAAGAGTGAGCCACAGGTGCCTGACTGGAAATGGCTTCCTGGTGTTTGTTAGCTGATTAGCTGATAGTAATTTTTTTTTTTTTTTTTGCTGCCAGTTCTGGGACTTGAACGCAGGGCCTGAGCACTGTCCTTGGGCTTTCTCAAGGATAGAGCTCTACCACCTGAGCCACAGCACCATTTCCAGCTTTTTCTATGTCATGTGGTACTGAGGAACTGAACTCTCGTCTTTGTGCATGCTAGGCAAGCACTCTGTCACTGGGCCAAACTCCCAGCCCAGCTGACAGTAATTCTTGAGGGTCTGTTTTTTTTGGTGCTGGTCCTGGGGCTTCAACTTGGGGCCTGGACACTGTCCCGGGTCTTTTTTGCTCAGGGATAGTGCTTTGCCACCTGAGCCACAGCTTTACTTCTGGCATTAAAAAAAAAATTATTATTAGTGTTATTATTATTGTGGTTAATTGGAGATTAGTCTCATGGACTTTTCTAAGTGGAAAGTGCTAGAAAGCTTAAAAAATAAAGAAAACAAATCTTGCTTTTTAAACAGTACATAAAATTCAAAATGTAGTATTAGATTATATAGTCGTGACTGAATGCTTGGGTAAGGTCGTGCACGATTCATGTCACAGCTCTCAGGAGGCCAGGGTTGATGGTCCAAAGCTGATGTAAGAACGAATCCCGAAGACATACTGAAAGGAAAAGTACGATGTAAGGAGCATGGCACAAGTGGTGGAGCACTCAGCAAGAATGAGTCTCTGAGTTCCTTTATTTCTAATTCTAGAGTGGACAGTTGATGCCTACTTTTCATACAATTCCGAGTTTGTCCTTTCAGGGTAAAACATTTGGAGTTCCTGTTCAAGTACTGCCCCATTCTGCTGTACCGGAATATGGAAACATTCCAAGGTAAGCAGCCTGGCTTCAGGGGACTTAGAAATAAGTAGTTTGTGGACTAACACATGTTCCAAACTAGCAAATTACTGTATTAACATTAGCTAATGTAAAAATGCAAATTAGAACTTTTACATCATTGCAGTATATAATTTGTGCTCCTTTCCAGGATTTGAATTTTAGTTTCTAGTAACAAGTAAATGTTAGAAATCAGTTTTTTCCCCTCATTCCTGGGGCTCGAACTCTGGGTCTAGGTAGTGTCCCTGAGCTGCTTTTGCTCAAGGCTAGCACTGTAGTACCCATGAGCCACAGTGCCATTTCTGGCCTTTTCTGTGTATGTGGTACTGAGGAATCAAACCCAGGGCTTGAAGCATGCTAGGCGAGCACTCTACCACTAGGCCACACTCCTAGTCCCAGAAATCAATGTTTTATTTGTTTTGTTTTTGAGCTCAGTCCTGGGTACTGTCCCTGGTGTGTTTTGCTCCAGCTAGAACCACAGCTCCGCGTCTGGCGTTTGGTACTTGCTTGGAGGTGAGTCTCACCGACTTTCCTGCCTGGGCTAACTTTGAACAGCTGTCCCCAGATCCAAGCCTCCTGGCCCTGGCTACTGTTTTGCTTTTTTTTTTTTTGCCAGTCCGTGGGCTTGAACTCAGGGCCTGAGCATTGTCCTTGGGCTTTCTCAAGGCCATTGCCTGGTGGCTTAAGCCACAGCACCACTTTTGGCTTTTCTATGGATACAGTATGGAGGAATCGAACCCTGGTCTTCATGAATGCTAGACAAGCCCTCTATCACTAGGCCAAACTCCTGACCCCTGTTTTATTTTTTATATAAACTAAAAAAAGGCTTAACTTTCCCATAATGGAAACCAACCTGTATTAATTTCAACATTAGGAATCACAAAACTAGGAATCTTAAAACTAGGGTTGACTCAATCTTTATTATCATTTCATGACTTAAAAAAATGGCTAGTTGTTGGTAGCTCACGCCTGTAGTCCTAGCTATTCAGTAGGCTGAGATTTGAGAATCATGGTTAACAGGAAGTTTGTGAGACTCTTATCTCCAGTTAATCACCTAGACGCCAGTAGAGGAGCTGTAGCTTAAGTACTAGCTAGTAGAGTACTAGCCTTGAGCAAAATAGCTCAGAGATAGTGCTCAGGCTCTGAGTTCAAGCCCCAGGGCTGGAACAAAAAACAGACCCCAACTATTTGTGTGTGCAAGCTTGTCGTGAAATTCAGCTATTATGCATCAATATATTATTCCACACCCCCCCCCAGTCCTGGAGCCTGAACTCAGGGCCTGGGCACTGCCCTTGAGCTTTCTCAAGAATAGTGCACTACTGCATGAGCCACTGTACCACTTTTGGTTTTTTCTGTGTATATGGTACTGAGGATTTGAACCCAGGGCTTTGTGCATGCTAGGCAAGCATTCTATGACTAGGCCACACCCCCACCCCCTATAGCATTTGTTTTTACCTAACATACATTATACATTTTTTTTTTTGGTACAAGCTGTTAAATGTATGTCTTTAAAGCTAATATTGGTTGAAGTTATTGTTTAGAATTTAAAAAAAAAAGAGTATGTACCCCTGAGCGTGAGCAAGATTATAAGGCCTGGGGGGGGGTAGCCCCTTTTTCTGAGGTGAGGAAAACATTGTTTGGGGAAAATGTAGCTATTTAGAAGTGTGTGTGCTCTATAAGGTCAGCCTGCCCTGTAGATGTCTGGTACAGAGAAGCCATAGAGGAGCCTGAAAAGAAGCGGTTAGGGAGTTGGCAGGGAGACTTGGTCAAATGATGGGTCGGAGATCGTATGGACAATGAGTTAACCATGGCTCTGGGACATTGAGTCCAGGCTGACCCTGGAATGGTGTCATTTGAGTTGTAAGAGTGAGTATGTGATTGGAGGCCAGTGAGATACTGTGACGGGGAGGCCATAGACAGCCTTGTGCTGTGTCAGGAGATAGAACAGGGAGTAGAAGCAGCGTGAGGCCCATCGCAGTGTTAGGGGGCCTTCCTGAAGGCCCACAGGCAGAGGTTTCTCTTGCAGCTTCCTCGTGGATGCCTGCACATCTTTGGAAGCACACATGCACACGGAAGGACTGTTTAGGAAGTCAGGATCTGTTGTTCGTCTGAAGGCACTAAAGGTAAGCCTACCCTGGATCACCTCGTACCATTTTCTGATTGGGTCCTTGATGACAGATAGTTAGAACTACAATTAATAGACAATGAATTTTCAAGTCACTTTTATTCCTGGCAGAAGAATTTTATTTTTTTTCCCCCCAGAAGAAATTGTACACCATTTATATACTGCTGTCAAAGCTTACAGAGAACTTTTAAAATTCATTCTTCTTGGGCTGGGAGTTTGGCCTAGTGGTCGAGTGCTTGCCTAGCATGCATGAAGACCCGGGTTCAATTCCTCGGTACCACATACATAGAAAAAAGCCGGAAGTGGTGCTGAGGCTCCAGTGGTGGAGCTCTAGCCTTGAGAAAGTCCAAGGACAGTGCTCAGGCCCTGAGCTCAAGCCCAGGACTGGCCAAAAAAAAAAAATTCATTCTTCTTACCCTATAAAGTTTGTATTAAAAATGTCTGTTTTAGCCTTTTACAAAAGAGTAATGCATGTACAACTAAGTGAGAAGCTTATGATAGAAAGCTTGTTAATAATTGCCAATGATAACGGTTACTTTATAAGAACGTGCCTGAGGCATGCTCACAGTTATCACATTTATTTCAGAGCAAAGTGGACCATGGTGATCAAAGCAGCCTGTCTTCTGCACTTCCTTGTGATATTGCAGGGCTTCTTAAGCAGTTTTTTAGAGAACTTCCAGAGCCCATTCTCCCAGCTGATTTGCATGAAGCACTTTTCAGAGCTCAACAGTTAGGAAGAGAAGAGAAGAGTCGAGCTACATTGTTGCTGTCCTGTCTTATGACTGATCATACAGTGGACATCCTAAGATACTTTTTTAACTTTCTCAGGAATGTTTCTCTTAGGTAGGTGGTAATTAAAAGTCTTGGGAAAGAGAGTTTAATTTTTCAACTGCCTAGAGATGTACTGCTATATGAAATAATTCATTGTATAAATGAAATTTATTTGGAATGGATAATTTTCTAAGGAAGTATTTCCTACTATATATAAGAACTATAACCTGTATATTTTATTTATTAATTTAAGAAAGAAATTAGCCAGGCCCAGTGGCTCACGCCTGTCATCCTAGCTCCTCAGGAGGCTGAGATCTGAGGATCAAGGTTCAAAGCCAGCCAGGACACAAAAGGATCTGAGACTCTTATCTCCATTTAACCTCTAGGAAACGGGAAGTGGGGCTTGGCTCAAGGGTTGGGTAGTATCCTTGAGTTAAGAGCTCAGGGACAACATCCAGACCCAGGGGTAGGGCGGTAGCCTTGAGCTGTAGAGCTCAGGGACAGTGCCCAGACCAAATTCAGGCCCCATGACCTTAAAAAAAAGAAAGAAAGAAATGAATGTCTTTTTTGAATGGCTCCTGGTCACTGTGTTTTGCTTTTTATGTTTTTGTTATTAGTGAGCCCACTTGTTTTGAATATACACTTGCTGCCACTTGCTGCCTTTTTTTTTTTTTTTTTTTTTTTTGCCAGTCCTGGGCTTGACCTCAGAGCCTGAGCACTGTCCTTGGCTTTCTCAAGGCTAGAGCTCTACCACTTGAGCCTCAACACCACTTGCAGCTTTTCTTGTGTATGTGGTACTGAGGTCTTCATGCATGCGAGGCCGGCACTCTACCACTAGGCCACACTCCCAGCCCCTTGCTGCCTTCATGTGATTGCAGTTTTCTGTGTGTGACTTTGAACGTCTGGTGAAGTTCACTTTGTCTGAACTTGGATTGGCATGGTTTTGGTGGGCATCGTGAAGTGTAGAGAGGCCCTGTGTGTGTGGTGCTTACATTTTTTGCTGTTTTGTTCCATGGTGCTGGAGCTCAAAGCTGGGCTGTGCATTGTCGGCAGGTGCTACCGCTGAGCTTCAGCGCTAGGGTTGTTGTTGGGTGAATGAACAGAGGAAGGGATCCATTACTGTGGCATGTATGTAACTGATAAAGATGGCTTTATAATGCGCCAGATAGTGTTGTTTTAGCTTTTCTCTCCACCTAATAAACCCTTGTTCCTTGAAGAGCCCATGAGAATAAGATGGATAGCGGCAACCTTGCCGTGATATTTGCACCAAATCTTCTTCAGACAAATGAAGGACAGGAGAAGATGTCTGCCAACACGGAAAAAAAGCTGCGACTGCAAGCTGCAGTGGTGCAGACTCTGATTGACTGTGCGCCTGACATTGGTAAGATGTAGCTGCCCTGCTGAGCAGAGGGACTTACTACAGTGAGGGAAGTCCCAGCTGCAAATGAACCATGAAGCATATAGTCTTTAACCTCTAGACAGCTTAAGACATTTTTCTGTGTATATGCTGGTCCCAGGGCTTGAACTGTGGGCCTGGGCGCTGTCCCTCAGCTTTTGTGCTCAAGGCTAGTGCTCTACACTTGAGCCACAGCTTTGCATGTAGCTTGTTGGCATCTTACTGTTTGCACACTTTAAGGGGAATGCTGAGGGGTAATAGTTGTCTTACGACCATTTTGATTCAGGGCGTGTGCCGGACTTCATTCTGGATAAGCTGCCAGCTATGTTGGGAATTGATGGTCTGTGTGCTGCTCCATTACTGGAAGGTTTTGAAGACGGTGAATGTGAAACTCCTGGTGAATGCAAGAGGAAACGCAGACAAAGTGTTGGAGGTACATACATGACTGCCGCGTTTTAGGGAGATACATAGGTTTGCTATTCTATAGCTGGTCCTTAAATAAAGATAAGCATGGCCGTTTGTGTGTCTCTTGATGCTCATGGCATAGTTAGAAAAAATAGAGGCATGTGAAAAGATTCTCATATTAAGATGGCGCCTGTGGCGCACACCTATAATGCCTGTACTCAGAAGGCGGAAATGTGAGGATCTGGGTTCAAAACCAGGGAAGTTTGAGACTCTTATCCAAGCAACCACCAAAAAGTTGCTTCTGAATCTATGGCTCAAGTGCAGAGCGCTAGCCTTGAGCACAAAAGCTTAGGGACAGCGCCCAGGCCCACAGTCCAAGCTCTAGGACCAGCATATACACAGAAAAACGTCTTAAGTTGTCTAGAGGTTAAAAAACTATTGATAGCATTGAAAGGTAAAGGTTATATTTTAATTACCTGTGTGATTATATGCACCTTGCATTTCAGATTTTGTTAATGGAGCCCTCAATAAACTTAAATACAGCAGAACACCTTCTATTACACCTCAACAGGATAGAACTGGTATGTGTTATGCATATCTAATTCAAAAACCACTATAGTAATTTATAAAAAATAATTACAGTAACTAGCTGACTTAGTTTAATTGAAGTCTAATATTTCCCATGGAAGTATTGTAGTGTGTATATACTGTATTGTGACATTGCTAATTACATTGGTTTAATTGAAACTAAAATGTAATATTCTTATGGTAGTCTTTTGTCATATTTTTTATTTTTTATCATTATCTTTAGTCATGAACATTTAAAATTTTCTTAATCATGATTTTTCAGGTTGGATGTAATTTGGATGTTGAACTTGTAAAAATAGCCTCCTTTTGTTTCAGAATCAGGAATTTACTGTTATACATTCTGTTTTATCCTGTGCCTCTCAGGCTATCAGACAAGACCTCTTTTTTTCTGTAGTAAAGAAATGAACTGTTAAGTCTCTGATGAGAGAAGCAAAACCTATCCGTCTTGGCTTCAACATCTTCCTAATGTTCGTGTTTTTAATCTTAAATAATTGCAGAAAATTTAGTCATAGGATGTATTTGACTGTGGAAATACATCTCCTGCATTTTTGTTATCTCTGAGTAAGCTTTATAATTGAGAAAAGCGCTTGTATTTTATCAAGTCTGTGAGAAACAGCAATTGGTTTTTCTTTGTTTTCAGGTCAGCTCTCTGTTTCACCAGTGATTTTTACACCAAATGCTAAGCGTAAATTGCCAGTAGATTCTTCTCATGTCTGCTCAAGTAAGAAAAGGAAGTCCATCAAGCACAGTTTTAACTTTGAGTTGTTGCCGAGCAATCTCTTCAGTAGCAGTTCTACACCAGTATCAGGTAGCAAACAGAATTCAAGAAATGACGATGTAGCTGGGTGACCATGGCCCACGCCTGTCATCCTCGCTACTCAGGAGGCTGAGGTCTGAGGATCAAGATTCAAAGCCAGCCTGGGCACAAAAGGACCTGAGACTCTTATCTCCAATGAACCTCTAGAAAAGGGGGAGTGGGGCTTGGCTCAAGGGCAGGGCGGTGGGCTTGAGCTGAAGAGCTCAGGGACAGTGCTCGGGTCCAGAGTTCAAGCCCCATGACCCACCAAAAAAAAAACAACCCAAAGAAATGGAGTTGTAAATACTAATAGTGAACTTCTGTTCTTTAGTTGAGTGCTATTTGACCTCAGTCCTCAACCAGAAATTGTGATTTCATGCTTTTAAATCCAGTTGCCGTAGTATGGTAATATATGTGGTTATTTTTTATAGTTCACTTTGATACAAGCCCAGAGGGGTCATCTCAGAGTTCCTTCTCTCCTGTAGCCATGAGTGGCAACAGTATGATCAGTACAGATGTGTTGAGAAGGAGTAAAAGAATCGCAAACAAAAGACTTTGCAGGTAATGTATTCACTGCCCGTGTGTCTGATGATAGATACACACTTTCACGTTGAAGTCATTCTGGAACAGGATTTGTGATTAGATGTTGAATCTTCATTTAAAAATACTCTTTTGGTCTTTATGTTCTTACTAATCTAGTACCTTTCATATATCAACTAGGAAAAAAATTCTAGTTTTGAGTCCATTTGCTTGCTTGTATTTGTCATATTGTTGATGTAATTTAAAATTTTCCTGTTAACTTTTAAAAGCTGGTCCATAAGTGACTATCACTTATCTGATAAACCGTTTTATATGCAAACATAATATGTTCATTATTTGGTTTAAGAGAAAAACGTTGTGCTGGCCAGGCACTGGTAGCTCATGTTTATAATCCTGGCTATCCAGGAGGCCGAGATCTGAGGATCACAGTTGAAAGCCAGCCATGGCAGTAAAATCTGCAAAACTCGTACCTCCAGTTAACAGCTAGAAAACCAGAAGTGGAGCTGTTGTTCAAAGAGCACTAGCCTTGTGCAAAAGAGCTCAGAGATAGTGGCTAAGCCCTGAGCTCAAGCCCCATGACTGACCTAAAAACTGTGTGCTGAAGGTGTGGTCAAGTAGTGGGGCATCTGCCTTAGCAATTGTGAAGCCCCGAGTTCAAACCCCAGTACTGAAAAAGATCCCTCAGTTATCAGCAGCAGTATAACTTGCTATGGACTTCGTCAAATTCCATTGTATAATATACTTACATACACTGACATTTTTCCACTCTTTTTAGGGTAGAATCTGGAAAAGCAGGCTGCTTCTCTCCTAAATTCAATCGTAAGGAAAAAGTTCGAAGATCTCTTCGTTTGAAATTTAGTCTGGGGAAAAGTAGCCGCGATGCAGTAAGTGTTATCCCTCCTAGCTCCCTTAGCATAGCCTGTGCTGTTAGTGTAACGCTGTAGACTGGTTACTCCTAAGTGGTCATTGGTTACTTCCAGCTCTCCTTCCACCCCAGCTGCAGCTGTTCACCCACACCCCTCTCCCAGAACTACATTGTAACTGCTTTTGTCTAGGTTGCCCATGAGTCCAGAACAGTTCAAAGTAGCGGGCTTATGGATCTGACCCGCTAGCAGCTTGCAGCATAGCTGGGGAGACACTTGGTCCTCTGCTGTCCTTCCCTTGCCTCTTACCACCATTGCCTTCTGCTTCCACCTGAAGCTCTTCCTCCAGGGTGAAAATCATACCACTGTCTGTGGCCCTGGCAGAAACAGCACTTTTTTTTTTCTTTTTTAAATAACATATGCTTTTATTAAAACCAGAAAGGACAGAAAGGTAAGCACATTAGAAGATGAGATCAAAATATCCAACATCATAGAACATTCTATAAAGAAAAGACAGAAAAGAAAGGAGAGGAAAATAATTTTTAAAACAATAAAATATTGTGACATTGGTGACTCATGCCTGTAATCTTAACTACTCAAGAAACTGAGATCTGTGAATCACAGTTCAAAGCCAACCCAGGCAGGAGAATGTGAGACCTTTATCTCCAGTATTAACCACCAAAAAGCCAGATAACAGAGCTGTGGCTTAAATGGTAGTACACTGATCTGGACAGCTCTCAGGTCCTGAGTTCAGCCAGCATGAATGCATAATAATAATAATAATAATAATAATAATAATAATAATAATAATAATATAATTGAGAACATTTAGGACTAAATTTCCAAATGACCAGCCCCTGAAGTCCAAAACATGGGCCTCCCTAAGTTGCATGGTGAAATTGTCCTCAAACACTTCTTTTAACTAAATATGCAAGGTGTTTTTAGGTTACATCTCAAAATACATGGAAATATTTGTGTTTACTCTATTTTCCCAATTAGATGTTTTTATGACAGCTATTGATGTCAAAACCCACCAAATTTAATTTGCTCTAAATCTTTTGCATTAACTAGAATTACTTAAAATATTTTCAATTTTTCTTTGCTGCACAGAGTGGGTGTTCTGGTGTCAACAGATCTGAACATGTTGGTCGGCGACTTGCAAATCAACAAAGTTTAAAACCTAGGATTGAATCTGTAAAAACAGGTCTACTTTTTAGCCCAGATATTGGTGAAAGATTACCAAAGACAGGTACCTTTGTATATGATACATTAGAATTTTACCCCAAATCCTGCTTTAGTTGCTTCTTTAATGATAAAAAAATGTATTAAGTAATTTGCTGTTTTTAGAAGTTAAAGTTCATGCTTAATAGGGAAAAAGTTGAACTGGCAGAGTATTTTTCTATCAACAATTGGAGAATGCTTATAAATGTAAATATAAAGATGCTTGCGGGGGGGCAGGCCAAGTGGTAGAGTGCTTGTCCAGCATGCACCAAGACCTAGATTCGATTCCTCGGTACCACATACATAAAAAAAAAAAGCCAGAAGTGGTGCTGTGGCTCAGGGACAGTGCTCAGACCCTGAGTTCAGTCCCAGGACTGGCATTAAAAAAAGGAAAAAGAAAAAAAAGACGTTTGGTATTTTTATATTAAGTTATATCTTAATACATCTTTAATTTTCCAAAGTGAATGTTTAGTACTCTTAACTTGCCATGTGTGGATAGATTTTCAAAATTAGGTCAGATATATAAAATATGAAAAGCACTAAGCTGGCCTGGTACTGCCGGCCCACACTTGTCATCCTGCTACTCAGGAGGCTCAGGTCTGAGGATCTAAGTTCAGAGCCAGCCTGGGCACTAAAGGCCGAGAGATTCTTATCTCCAATTAACTGTCAGAAAACAGGACGTGGCGCTGTGGCTCATGGGGTAGAGCGGTAGCCTTGAGCTGAAGAGCTCAGGGACAGCGCCCAGGCCCAGAGTTCAATCTCCACAGCTGACAAAAATAAATAAATAAAAATCAAAGCACTAAACTACTTCATTTTAGGTCCTAAAAAGATCAGCAAGTCTGAGGAAAACTTACTAACTCCAGAGCAAGTGGATGGAACGAGTTACCGGATGTCTTGGACAGGACCCAGTAGCAATTTGAGTTTTCAAGAAATGGATGCAAATGAAGCTTCTCCAATCATGGGAAATCTTGAGGTGGAGAACTTTTCTTTGGAGCCCAGTATCACAGTTGAAAAGTCACCTGCTCCCTCGTGTGAACTCAGTCCTTCCCCTCCACAGGACTGGCCCCTGAGCAGTGCCCTCCACGGGGAGGAAACCAGTGTCACCTCAGAGACTGTGGTGAAAATCCAGAGAGCATTTTCTGAGTCCGGAAGTCATCTTCATGCACTGATCAGTCACAGTCAGTCATCAGGGACCACAGAGGAGGACGCAGAGCTAACCGAAACATCGTGCAGAGAAAAAGAGAGTAGCCCAGAGAAAAGCCTACTCAAAGTGGATGATATGACCACGACGATGAGGGGAGAGCCAGAAGAAGAGTATGAAAACTGTCGTGCTGAAGACAAGCATTCTTCAGAAGGGGATGTCTTACCTCACCAAAGTGAAACACTCGGAAGAGAAGCAACTACGGAGTATGACTCGGCCCAGATGAGGGCAGAAGATGGGGTTCATGCAGATACACCAGAAGATCTTTTAAGCCAGCAACTCCCCAGTGATGAGCAGATTCTGGAACAGCAGTCCCCAGGGGACAGTCTGACAATGAAGCCAAAGGACAATGAGAAGGCCAGGGAAGAGAAGACACGCATAGCTCCCAGCCCTGGTGAGGCTAAGCCCTCTTTCTCCCAGCAGGGGGAGTGCAGCATGGCAGGCCAATCAAAGCCCCGGCCTGTGGGACTTGCTAAACAGCATGCACTGGTAGAAGGCTGTGAAGAGGCTGCTTCTGAACACAGACAAGTGACAGAGCCTGGAAAGGTTTCAGATCACATACAGTGGTTTAATAAGCTGTCTTTAAATGAGCCGAATAGAACAAAAGCAAAGTCACCTCTGAAGTTTCAGCGCACACCTGTCCGCCAGTCTGTCCGAAGAATTAATTCTCTATTGGAATACAACAGGCAGCCTGCTAGGCAGAGGCTGGTCATGCCTTTGGAGGCAGCTTCTCCTCTGGTCAAGTCGGTGAGCTGTGACAGCGCTCTGCCCTGCTGCACCGGAGAGGCCCCCGGGGAGCCCCCTGGCCCATACACTAGATCAGGCTCTAAGGGACACCGGGCCTCCTTGTGCGAACACTCCGATGTTGAGGGGATTTCAAAGTCCAGCACAGGGCTGCCGTCCAGATCTTTTTCAAAACTAAGGAGACAGCCAGAGTCTGTGAATGCTTCTCTTCGGCCCACTAGAGTCTGTAATGACGGCCAAATTAAGGTTCCCTTGGACGATCTGACCAACCATGATATGTTTAAATCTGCTATAAGTAACAAGGGCTTTTCTCCTGGGATGAAAACAAAAGTCCTTAGGAAACCATCAGAAAGAGAAAGGGTCTGGTACAAAGGATCTCCAAAAAATCCTATTGGAAAGACTCAACTCCTACCAACAAGTAGACCCGTGGACTTGTGACTGCCCTGTGGATTTGTCGTCAGTGTAAATAAACTTAGTGACTTGCAGGGCCACCTACCTGGTAGTTTGTAGCTCAGGATAACTGGTAAATTTTCCCTGAAACAATTTTCACCATATGAGCAATTTGAATTTTCATATTTGTACATGGCTTTTTTTTTTTTTTAAATGATGGCAGCCTTAGAATTGCCCTGCAGTCTTTTAAAGGCGAGGGTACCCTTTACTCTGTTAAATCACTGGCTAGATTTATGAAACATAATTTTTACCGTATGAACAATTTGAATTTTCACATTTCTACGTGCCTTTTCTTAATGATGGCAGTCTTTAAATTGAATTCCCCTGCAGTCTTGTAAAGGAGAGGTTACCCTTACTATGTTGAATCACTGGCTAGATTTACAAAAATAATGAACACCTCTGGAAATAGCGTGATTTTTATTTTGTGTGGATGATAGAGTGGAGCCGTTATGCCTATTGCTTGATTTTCCTTCAAGTCAGAAGGTTTCTTTTAACCAGTGTTCCTCCATGAAGGGAAAGAGGACTAGCCCTGCAGATTTAAGGTCTTGAATTACCTGATTGTGGTATTCTAACACTTTTCTTGAATACCAAACTCCTTAGAGATCAATTTGTGTGTATGGTGCCTTCATGTTTTGCGTGGTACCTTCTTCCATAGCTATGCCATGTGTTGACCTGAATCAGGAATAGTGGCTCCGTGTCCTGAATTACGATGCAGATGTCATTGATCCTCCTTTTAAAGGGCAGTCTGTACAAGTATGTTTGTGTCTGTTATATCCAATAGAGAAATGAAATTAAGACTGATTTTGTTTTTTAAAAATTAGGATGTTTTCCCATGAAGATGCTTGATTTTAGAATTTGAATCATTGATAAATGTCTCTACATTTTACTTGGATAAAAAACTGATAGTTTTATCTTGTGTGTAAATGTTATTTATTTAACATAAACATTAAAGATAACTTCTAGAAAATGACTTGCCTGAGACTGTAATGGAAGCCATGATGGCATTACACACTGTACAATCAGGTACCATCATGTTTCTTTGTAGTTGACAGTTTTTACAGCTGTTTTATTTTCTATCCTCATTAGGTGGGAATTCATCTTTTCTCAGAACTATTGAATAACTGTGTTTGTCTCATTATAACTGGCTGTGTGTTGAGGAGGTGATGGGACAGTTGGCTGTTCCTCATGTAATCTTCTAGGAATTGGAAGTGAAATCCAAAAACCATTTTGTTAAGAATGTTTAATTTCAAGTCTCAGCTATTCTGAGAATTCACTCTTAGCATTAAACTACACATCTCATCTTCCTCCCCCCTCCAATGCAAGCATTTTAAACCTTTCATCTTGGTGCTCAAAATGATTCTTGAGTGGCCCATGCCTGGAATCCTAGCTACTCAGGAGGCTGAGATCTGAGGATCAAGGTTCAAAGCCAACCTGGGCACAAAAGGACCTGAGATTCTTATTTCCACTTAACCTCTAGAAAATGGGAAGTGGTGCTGTGGCTCAAGGGTCGGGTGGTAGCCTTGAGCTGAAGAGCTCAGGGACAGCGCCCAGGCCCAGAGTTCAAGACCCACAAAACAAAACAAAAAAAGATTGTGGAGCAGTTCCAGTTTTGGATTTTAGGCTAGGGATGCTCAACCTGCATTTCTAGTCGTGATGACACAGTTTGCTTGATTGCATCCAGGGAAGGGATGGAGGAGGGAACAGCGCTGATGGGTGCACCAGGGCGTCTGGACAGCCCAGGACCGAGGCGCTCGCCTCCCTCCTGGGGCGGGCTTGTGGTCAGAGCCTCGGGCGGGCGGGCTGTGCTTGGCCTCCCCAGCGGCTTATTGTGCTGCCCATGGTCCCTGCCGCAGGAGGCCCAGGGCTCCTTGAGAAGGTCCCCGCAGTCTCTGGGCAGACATCAGCTGGTGGCACTGTTGAGGAAGGTTCTGGAAGCTTTAGGAGGTGGAGGGTGGGGGGAGCGGTGGGCTGTGGGCGGTCACCACGTGACACGCCATGTGGATGGGTGTCTTGGGGTGAAGGCCCTCCTGCTCCACCCTGGACCAGAACCCGCAGTGATGGCCTTGACCGTGGGTGATGACGTCATGGTGACGACATGATATTAAGGATGTCGTGATGATGTCATGGTGATGACATGATATTGAGGATGTCGTGATGATGTCATGGTGATGACATGATGGACATGATGGTGATGATGTGATGTCATGGTGAGGGTGTGATGGTAATGGACGTCATGGTGATGATGTGATGGTAATGGACATCATGATGATGGACGTCATGGTGAGGATGTGGTGATGTACCTCATGGTGAAGACCCAATGGTGATGGACATGATTGTGAGGAAGTCATGGTGAGGACGTGATGGTGAGGACGTGATGGTGATGGACGTGATTGTGAGGAAGTCATGGTGATGACGTGATGTTGAGGACGTGATGGTGAGGACGTGATGGTGATGGACATGATTGTGAGGAAGTCATGGTGAGGACGTGATGGTGAGGACGTGATGGTGATGGACGTGATGGTGAGGAAGTCATGGTGATGACGTGATGTTGAGGACGTGATGGTGAGGACGTGATGGTGATGGACATGATTGTGAGGAAGTCATGGTGAGGACGTGATGGTGAGGACGTGATGGTGAGGACGTGATGGTGAGGACGTGATGGTGAGGACGTGATGGTGATGGACATGATGGTGAGGACATGATTGTGAGGAAGTCATGGTGAGGACATGATGGTGAGGACGTGATGGTGATGGACGTGATGGTGAGGACGTGATGGTGATGGACGTGATGGTGATGGACGTGATGGTGATGGACGTGATGGTGAGGACGTGATGGTGATGGACGTGATGGTGATGGACGTGATGGTGATGGACGTGATTGTGAGGAAGTCATGGTGATGGCGTGATGGTGAGGACGTGATGGTGAGGACGTGATGGTGATGGACATGATTGTGAGGAAGTCATGGTGAGGACGTGATGGTGAGGACGTGATGGTGAGGACGTGATGGTGCTGGACGTGATGGTGATGGACGTGATGGTGATGGACGTGATGGTGAGGACGTGATGGTGATGGACGTGATGGTGATGGACGTGATGGTGAGGACGTGATGGTGAGGACGTGATGGTGATGGACGTGATGGTGATGGACGTGATGGTGAGGACGTGATGGTGATGGACGTGATGGTGAGGACGTGATGGTGAGGACGTGATGGTGATGGACGTGATGGTGAGGACGTGATGGTGATGGACGTGATGGTGAGGACGTGATGGTGATGGACGTGATGGTGAGGACGTGATGGTGATGGACGTGATGGTGAGGACGTGATGGTGAGGACGTGATGGTGATGGACGTGGTGGTGAGGACGTGATGGTGATGGACGTGGTGGTGAGGACGTGATGGTGAGGACGTGATGGTGAGGACGTGATGGTGATGGACGTGATGGTGATGGACGTGATGGTGATGGACGTGATGTGAGGACGTGATGGTGAGGACGTGATGGTGAGGACGTGATGGTGAGGACGTGATGGTGATGGACGTGGTGGTGAGGACGTGATGGTGATGGACGTGATGGTGAGGACGTGATGGTGAGGACGTGATGGTGATGGACGTGGTGGTGAGGACGTGATGGTGATGGACGTGATGGTGAGGACGTGATGGTGATGGACGTGATGGTGATGGACGTGATGGTGATGGACGTGATTGTGAGGAAGTCATGGTGATGGCGTGATGGTGAGGACGTGATGGTGATGGACGTGATGGTGAGGACGTGATGGTGAGGACGTGATGGTGAGGACGTGATGGTGATGGACGTGATGGTGAGGACGTGATGGTGAGGACGTGATGGTGAGGACGTGATGGTGAGGACGTGATGGTGATGGACGTGATGGTGAGGACGTGATGGTGATGGACGTGATGGTGATGGACGTGATGGTGATGGACGTGATGTGAGGATGTGATGGTGATGGACGTGATGGTGAGGACGTGATGGTGAGGACGTGATGGTGAGGATGTGATGGTGATGGACGTGGTGGTGAGGACGTGATGGTGATGGACGTGATGGTGAGGACGTGATGGTGATGGACGTGGTGGTGAGGACGTGATGGTGATGGACGTGATGGTGAGGACGTGATGGTGAGGACGTGATGGTGATGGACGTGATGGTGATGGACGTGATGTGAGGACGTGATGGTGATGGACGTGATGGTGAGGACGTGATGGTGATGGACGTGATGGTGATGGACGTGATGGTGATGGACGTGATGGTGATGGACGATGGACGTCGTGGTGGAGAGGGACTCGGGTAAGTCCCTGGCTCTCCCCTCGTGGGAAGCCAGCCATCCTGCTGTGCCTCTGTCCACTCTGCAGCCCACACAGAGACTGTGCAGTGGTCACGTTTCCTGAGCGCCCAGTGATTGCCCTGGCCGCCGGCCTGAACCTTGGGGTGGAAGCCGGCAGGGCCAGTCTGCGTGGTGGGCCCTGCGGGGTGGGGAGGCGGTGGCCGGGTCGGCGTCCCACCTGGCCCGCACCCTCTCCTTTCTACCTCCCAGTTTTTGAAGGTGCCTTCCCGGGAGCCCTGGCTTCCAGCAGTTCAGGGCCAGCGGCCAGCAGAGGGTGACGGGGAGGGAGAGAGGACGGCGCGGGAGGGGCGGTGGGGAGGGCACCGCAGCCTAGGCTGGAGAAAGCCTGCATGCACAGAGGACCTGCGTGGCCTCTGTGGAGGGGCGGGGCGGGGCCTGGGTAGAGCGTGGTGATGGAGTTGTCAGGGAGACGGGGCGGGCCCCGGCGGAGGAGGGCGGTGATGGAGTTGTCAGGGAGACGGGGCGGGGCCTGGGTGGAGCGTGGTGACGGAGTTGTCAGGGAGACGGGGCGGGGCCCCGGCGGAGGAGGGCGGTGGTGGAGTTGTCAGGGAGACGGGGCGGGGCCCCGGGGGAGGAGGGCGATGATGGAGTTGTCAGGGAGACGGGGCGGGGGCGGAGCCTGGGCTGAGGGTGGTGAAGATGCAGGTGCTGTCGGGGCGTGGCCGGGGGCGGGGTCTGGGCGGTGGGCGGTGATGATGGATGCAGGTGCTGTCGGGGTGTGGCCGGGGGCGGGGCCTGGCGGAGGGCGGTGACGCAGGCGCCATCGGGGCGTGGCCGGGGGCGGGGCCTGGCAGAGGGCGGTGACGCAGGCGCCGTCGGGGCGTGGCCGGGCGCGGGGCGGGGCCTGGAGGGCAGTGACGCAGGCGCCGTCGGGGCGGGGCCTGGGGCGGGGCCTGGAGGGCGGTGACGCAGGCGCCGTCGGGGCGGGGCCGGAGGCGGGGCCTGGCGGAGGGCGATGACGGAGGTGCCATCGGGGCGGGGCCGGGGGCGGGGCCTGGCGGGGGCGGTGACGCAGGCGCTGTCCAGCGCCGGGTCTGCACCGGGCCGGTCTCAGCGGCTGCACCCGCCTGTTCCTGGTGAGTTCTGCGGGGCTGGGTCGGGTCCTCCCCTAATCCCAACGCCCGGGCCGGGCTGGACAAAGGAGGCGGGAGAATCGGGGGTCTGGCCGCAAACAGGGAGGGGCGCGTTCCCGGGGCGGGCGGCAGCCTGGCGGGAGGGCGGCAGCCCTGGTCCCCTGGCCTGGCGGGGAGGGCGCTCTGGGGGGAGCGGGCGGGGGGTCTCGGCCCAGACCAGGGCTGGCCGGGTGCTGCCCGCAGCAGGCCTGCGGACAGGACGGGCCGCCCCCCGCCCCCCGCCCTCCGCCCCCGCCCGGGCCGCCGCGCAGCCGCCCTTTCTCGAACCCCGGAGGACTCCGGCTTTGCCGCTCCTCCCGGCGCATCCAGGCCCATCCAGCCTGGCCTGTCGCGGCCCCGCCCTGCGGCTCTCCCTTCCCTCCGCCGGGCACACAGCCGGGCCTTGCTGGGGGCCCGCGCCCGGCCCTGCACTTGTGAGGCTTCTCCTTCCCCCAGGGTCGCACGCGGCCTCCAGGATGGCCTCCGCCCTGCTCTGGGGCCCGCTGCTCTGGCTGGCGCTGGGACCCGGCCCGGCCCTGGCGCACAGCCCGAGGCCCGCGGGCCGCGCCTCGGACGCGGAGGTGCAGAGGCTGCTGCACGGCGTCATGGAGCAGCTGGGGATCGCCAGGCCGCGGGTGGAGTACGCAGCCCACCAGGCCGTGAACCTCGTGGGGCCCCAGAGCATCGAAGGTGCGTCCCGAGCGTGAGGGCGGCGGGCGGACGCCAGGGGGCCCCGGCCCGTCCCCTTGTCATGCGGGGCCCCGGCCCGTCCCCTTGTCATGCCCGTGTCCCCGGCCCGTCCCCCTTGTCATGCCCGTGTCCCCGGCCCGTCCCCCTTGTCATGCCCGTGTCCCCGGCCCGTCCCCCTTGTCATGCCCGTGTCCCCTGCCCGTCCCCCTTGTCATGTGGGGTGTCCCCTGCCTTTCCTCCTTGTCGGGCTCCATGGGCACACGTGCACGCGTGCCCCCACCAGCCAGGGAGACCGTCTCTCTCCTGAATTGTTCCAGGTTCCTAAGTATCTGGCAGTGTGCTTGTCTCGGCTGTTAGAAAGCTGCAGCTAGTTTGTTCATTGTTCAATAGTTTATAAAGAGGATGTAGCCTCTGGTGTTGACTGTAAGGAAACGGCTGCTTGGAAGAGTAAGAGGGAAAAATTCTCTGGATTTTCTCAAAACCCACCCATAGCAAGTACTATTTATTACCCAAATGAACTGGCTGGCCATGAGTGGCCTGCGTGGTCTGTACTGGAGGTTGTCCTGGGATTCTGTGAATGCCGTGCATGTTGTTGCGAGACAGTTGTCATTTCTGTCTTGTTGCCCACCCTTTTCCACAACGGAGTAACATGGTCTTGGAGATTTTCATGCGTTTAGGATGGCATTTGATTTCAGGAGCGCACACCACCAATAGCTGGAAGCAGCTGGCACGCAAAGCTGGCGGAGGGCTGGGCAGGACACAGCGGAGAGCTCGTCCTGCCCTTCTCTGAGGGAGAATCCCCGTCCTGGGGCGCTGGCCGCCGGCGGCCTGTGCTTTTCAGAGCAGTTTGACAGAGCCAGTGAAGTCCTGCCCGTGGACAGCTGCCGAGCTGATAAGGAGCTGATATGGAGCTGCCTCCCGGTTCCCACCAATGCGTAGCCCACTGCGCTGGAGGAGCGGCCACTGGCCGACATCAAGGCCTGTGTTGATCGGGGCCTCGTTCTGGCCTCTCAGACCTACTGGTTCAGCACTGGTCCTGTGGGCCGGGAACCCTGCAGGCTGGGTGTGGGAGGGTTGAAGAAAGCTGCTGGTGTGCGGTACACGTGCTGCGCCACTGCTGCCATGGAAACAGTGAGGCTCTTGAGCCTGGAGGGGCGGCTCAACGTCTGCTGCTACTTCTGTGCGTGTGTTGATTCTGGGGTTTGAACTAAGCCTGGGCGTTGTGCTGGGGCTCTACCGCTTGAGCCATAGTGCCACTTCGGGCCTTTTCTGCCTAGTGTCTTTCCTGCCTGGACTGGCTTCAAACCTCAATCCTGAGATCCCAGGGTCCCAGCAGACATGGCGTCTTTGAAGAGGGTTTGGGAATGAACACAGGACGTGCTCAGGACACCGCAGCGGCGGCATGGTGGGATGGAGGGCTTGGGATGAATGTGCCTGGTGCTGTGCCCCTGTGCTCCCAGCTGCCAGGGAGGGTCGCAGTCCTGGACTGACCCCTGGACACGACAGGAGCCAGCCTGAAAAGGAAAAGACAGCGGGCAAGTGTGGGAGCTTGACTCACGTGGTAAAGCACCTGCCTGGAAAGTGCGGGGCCTGGGGCCTAAACGCCAGTGACGTTGACTAAACACTTGGTTTCATTAGTTACCCCCCCCCATTTCCAGTGTTTACAGTAATGTGCTGCCGTTAGCATTCTCAAGCCTCCCGTCTCAGCGTCTTCATAGGTGAACGCGGCTCGTGCTTCCGTCTCTGTTACTGTCTAACAAACAGCCCCTTAACACAATACCCATTACTGCTGGGCAGGAGTTTGGCATGAATTAGCCACCCACTCCTTTCAGAGTCTTGCCAGGTTGTGTTGAGGCCCTGAGCAGAGAAGCAGTCTCAGCTGGGTCTCAGGGTCCTCTGAGGCCATGATAGTCCTTGGTTGAATTCTGTTTCTTCCCCCTCACTTTTTTTTTGGTGGGTCATGGGGCTTGAACTGGCCCGGGCACTGTCCCTGAGCTCTGCAGCTCAAGGCTACCACCCTACCCTTGAGCCAAGCCCCACTTCCCATTTTCTAGAGGTTCATTGGAGATAAGAGTCTCGGGTCCTTTTGTGCCTGGGCTGGCTTTGAACCTTGATCCTCAGATCTCAGCCTCCTGAGTAGCTAGGGTTACAGGCGTGAGCCTCTGCATCCGGCTTGAATTCTGTTTCTTGCTGTGGTGGGACTGAGACCCCTGTCCTTTTGATGGCTGTGAGACTGCCCTGGGCTTTGTGGCTCTAGTTACATGATAGAATATTGTGAGGCAAACAGCCGTTCATGGAGCTTCTTCAGAGCCAGCGTGTCCCCTCCCAGGGAGTCTGTGCCCTTCTTGCTGTGCCGTAATGTAGCTGTGAGTATGATGGCGCCACACGCTCACGGGACCCTGCATCAAGGGCAGAGGATCAAGCAGGGCTTGGCAGGTGGGAATGATGAGCAGCAGCTTAGTTAATTCTGCCTCTACTGCTTGTCTAAAGCAGCCCAAACGCAACGGGGAGAAAAGAAATGAGACACGAAGCCTGAATTTACCCATCCACCACCATCATGTATTAGTGATGTGACCTTTTAGCACTTTTAAAACTCCTCTGTGCTTCTCTTTAGCTTACAGATAATATTCCAGTGCAGAGAAGCAAAGAGTTTTACATATGTGGCTGTACTATATGAAATAATTTCTCAACAAATCAGCATCCTCATCACCATCACCATCAACAGCATCGTAGACAATGTCTGGATGCTGAGTTCCTTGCAGGCAATTCTGTTTATCAACCAAAACACAGAAAAAAGTAGAAGACAAATACCTGTTTGGTAGTGTCTGTTCTGGTTGACTAATTGTACTTTATGCTCATTATTGAAACAATTCACTCTTAAAACAGGATTATAAGACACTAGCCTCAGTATAGATGAGTATAAATAACTAGCTCATTGCATAACCTGCCTACGCCACGTGATGTGGTGTAAAGACAAGACGGTGTGTGTCGCTGGCAAGGACCACTGGTCCTGGTCACAGCCGAGCCATGTGCCGGTGAGCCAGGTGGCCCACTGGTGTGGGCGGGGGCTTCCCCCACCCCTGCTCTCAGGAGCAGGCAGCCAGTGGGTGCTTAGTAACCAGCTTGCAGACGAGTGACGGCACACATGAGTCCTTGATTGCTTGCCCGTGCCCTTGACTGTGACTCTTCGTCGGGTGAGCAGGCGGCTACATGTGTGTCAGTACAGCTTGGATCTTTTCAGTGCCCATCCTTCCCCAGATTCAGGGCTGCAGTGACCCCCAAGGCGGAGCTAAACAGCTCTGCTGTTATTTTACCCCAGACACAAGGAAAGCTGTCAGCTTCGCGACAGAGTCAGAGAACCGTATTGTACTTTTTATACATAGCGTAAATGTGGGGCTTTTACTCTTTAAAATTTTAAAGTGAAGAGCACCAAAGTTATTTTCCTGATAAGTATTAAAGTAAGTCCTTTGGCCGGGATAACTGAGCCGCACTGCCGCCCATGGCCGCAAGGTGGCAGGAATTGTTTCCCATTGGAAGGCCGGAGGGCAGGGAGCTGGCGGACTGTCTCTAGAGCTGAGGAAGGAATGGCGTTCGCCTGTCTCCATTCGGCGGGTGCTAGGAGAACATTGGGTCTGTAGGCTGCCTGTGTGCACTTCGTGGCTGGAGGTGGGGTGGGTGAGCGAGCTCTCGGAGGCCTCTCTCGTGCCACCACAGCAGGGCTAGAGCCCTGTGAGGGCTTGGAGCCTGCTTTGAGGTAGCTGACGTTTGGCACTGATTCAGATGGCGCTGGGCTTAGGCCAAGCTGTGGGACGTGTTTGTCCTGGAGATGACAGGTGCACACTCCTGGGCTCTTTGTTCTTCTGGGCATCGAGGAGGAGCCAGGTGTCTGCTTCACGAGGCAGGGGGGCCTGTGAAGCAGATAGCTGAGCGCAGGCCGCTGGCCGGCTCAGCAAAGGCCTGGTCGTCCTGACACTCTCCCTCGTGGAAGGCCAGCTCGGCAGGCCTGTGTCAACAGCCAGGAGGCTTGCGTGAAGAATGTGACTGAGCTTTCCACCAGCAGGAGGCACAGAGGCCTGCATCAGCTCTTCTCATCGGTCTCCCTCCTTTCCCTTTGAGCTTTTTAAATACTGCTTGTGCGAGGATGGGAGGGCCATTTGCTGAGTTTGTGCACTCACAGCAGTCGAGGGTCACTGTCAGGCGCTGGTGTCTGAGGACAGGAGATGAGACTTTGCTAACACTAGCGTTGGTTAATCTCGGACACTGGATGGGGCTGTTGGCAGTGGGCTCTCTTGTAACCAGGTCCAAAGCAGCATCCTGGAGCCGCTCTATCCCCAGCTTTATTTTACAGGCAGGGTTTTGGTGCCTCAGAGTCTGAGGCGTGGACAGGCAGTTCACACAGGAAGGCGGGGCGTGGTCAGCGGCCCGCGCTCTCCAGATCCCAGGCTGTATCTGGAGCAGTTAATCAGTACCCGAGGCCCGTGCGGGCCTGCTCCTGCCCACTTCACGTGCCACGCTCCAGAGGAGAGGGCGTTGTGGAGTGTGGGTGGAGGAGCACGGGTGGAGCAGCACGGGCCTTTCTCCAGTCCAGCCCAAGGGACTGGGAGCCAACGTGCGCATCCCCTGGCTGGCAGAGCTGTGAGGAGGGGGTTCTGGGTCCCAGGTCTGCTCTCAGCAGGCCGTTTGTTGAGGAGCAGGTCTGTAATGAGACCCTGTTTGCTGGGCCAGCCACACCCAGCTTGTTCCCATGGAGCCAGGGGGAGGGCCCAACCCACGCCCTGCCCCCTCCTGGCTCATGGGGTTATATGTGCATGCCCCGTTTACTTAAACGTGCCTGGAATGCTGGACACTTCCGGTTCATTCCCATCACAAGCACCACTGTGATGCACACAGCTGCGCAAGACTAAGTAGACACTGGGTCGATTCTCCAGGGCGTAGATTTGTACTGGAAGAATAATTGAGTCACGCACTTTGCCCACCTCCCACGTGCTGTCAGATTGCTCTCTGTAAGTGCTGAAGGGACACTGTTATGTGCTTGCTCTGCCTGCCTGCCTGCCTGCCTGCCTGTCTGTCTGTCTGTGTCTGTGTCTGCCTGCCTGCCTGCCTCTCATACAGACACATAGAATGGCCATCTGGTCTCCTTGTACCTCTGGGAATTATCATTTAAATGTCTTTTGGCAAGTGAGAACAACACTCCGTTCTTTTAACTTGTAACACCTGGACACCTTTCGTTCTGTTACAGAGCCATTTGTTTTCCTTATCTTCTTTTTTGGACACTGCCAGGTTTTCTGTTTGGCCTTTGCATGTGAACACTTGTGACTGAAGCTCCCCAAGCTTGGGACCAGATGTGGGGGAGACCCGGGAGGGGTTCTTGGGGAGTGCAGAGCCTTGGGGAGTGCAAGGCCTTTGTAGGTGCAAGGAGGCCTTGGAACCGGCCAGGGGTTCCTGTGAAGGCCACCAGGTGGCGACATGGGCACGGGAGCGTTGGATTTCTCTCTGGCTAGCCATGTGCTGAGAGGGGCGATGGGCAGCCCGCCCCCTCTGCCAGGTTGTAATGAACCCCCACTGGGTGCCGTGCGTGCCTGCGTAGAGGGGAAGGAAAGGCCAGGGCTGTTCAAGTTACATGTGGCGTGTGCAGTGCTGGGGTTTGAGACCAAGGCCTTGAGCTTGTGGTGTTCTCCCTTGTGAACCAGGCCTCCAGCATGCTTGTTTCCATCTGCCTTGGTTATCTCCAAGGCCTCACTTCCTGCCCCAGCTGAACTAGGCTGTGGGCCTCCTTGTGAATGCATGGGTAGAAAGGGCCATCCACTCATCCAGGACTCGCATCCCCTCTGGCAGAAGAGCCCGCGGAGAGTGAGGTGAGACCACTTACCTGCCCTCTAAGCACAGCGCACAGCTGGTCCTTGGGCATTGCCAGAATTTGTGCAGCGGGCCTCCGAGTGTTTTATTCTGTCATCTTCACAGGTCAAGCTCAGCTGCTTGAGCTGCCCACCCTTGTCTCCCCGGCCCCCAGGGCCCCTGCTCAGCAGCCCTGTGGCTGCAGTTTTCTCAAGACATGGCTGGGTTGAGTCGTGGTTGGGTTTGTGTCCTATGAGCACAACTATATAGCACATTTCAAAGAAATACGTTGCAAACGATCTCATTGGGAGTCTTCTATCAATGACGCTGACATGACAATTTGGATGTATTGGGGTAAATTATTCAATTTAACTTCACCTGCTTCTACTTTCTGAAAGGAGGCTACTGGACAGATGAACATTAGATAGGAGGTTCACATCTAGATACTACTCTAAAATACTGTGGCCAAAGAGACATGGTGGCCTGGAAGTCCCTCAGGTGTCATGGGGTCAGGTCAGTAGTTCAGAGACTTGGTCAGGGGGCAGGAGGAGGGTTAGTACCAACTTTAGATGTGAGTGGTGCTGTCTCTAAACTGTGATTACTCCATTCTTCTGTGCCTCGTTTTCACCTCTGGGTAAGAGAGCTTGCCATTTTCACAGATCCAAGGAATTCTGTGTAGTATTTTCATGGTCTGTATGGAGTACTTTACTCATCAAATTGTGTTAGTGGACGTCCTGCCTGCGCGGTGTGCTCCCTCCTGCCTGCGTGGTGTGCTCCCTCCTGCCTGTGTGGTGTGCTCCCTCCTTCCTGTGTGGTGTGCTCCCTCCTGCCTGCGCGGTGTGCTCCCTCCTTCCTGTGTGGTGTGCTCCCTCCTGCCTGCGCGGTGTGCTCCCTCCTGCCTGCGCGGTGTGCTCCCTCCTGCCTGCGCGGTGTGCTCCCTCCTGCCTGTGTGGTGTGCTCCCTCCTGCCTGTGTGGTGTGCTCCCTCCTTCCTGTGTGGTGTGCTCCCTCCTGCCTGCGCGGTGTGCTCCCTCCTGCCTGCGCGGTGTGCTCCCTCCTGCCTGCGCGGTGTGCTCCCTCCTGCCTGTGTGGTGTGCTCCCTCCTGCCTGTGTGGTGTGCTCCCTCCTGCCTGTGTGGTGTGCTCCCTCCTTCCTGTGTGGTGTGCTCCCTTCCTGTGTGGTGTGCTCCCTCCTGCCTGCGTGGTGTGCTCCCTCCTGCCTGTGTGGTGTGCTCCCTCCTGCCTGTGTGGTGTGCTCCCTCCTGCCTGTGTGGTATGCTCCCTCCTTCCTGTGTGGTGTGCTCCCTCCTGCCTGCGCGGTGTGCTCCCTCCTGCCTGTGTGGTGTGCTCCCTCCTGCCTGCGCGGTGTGCTCCCTCCTGCCTGCGCGGTGTGCTCCCTCCTGCCTGCGCGGTGTGTTCCCTCCTGCCTGTGTGGTGTGCTCCCTCCTGCCTGTGTGGTGTGCTCCCTCCTGCCTGTGTGGTGTGCTCCCTCCTGCCTGTGTGGTGTGCTCCCTCCTGCCTGTGTGGTGTGCTCCCTCCTGCCTGCGTGGTGTGCTCCCTTCCTGTGTGGTGTGCTCCCTCCTTCCTGTGTGGTGTGCTCCCTCCTTCCTGCGTGGTGTGCTCCCTCCTGCCTGTGACCCCTCTGACTGTGTTCCTGCTGTGTCTCTCCGGCACCGGCTCCTGGTGCAGCTCCACGTGAGCAGATGGCATCTTTGTTTGTTGACGTGATTCCTCGTAGCTGTTGCCAGGCAGAGGTTACACAGATGCAAAGGAAGAGGTTGGGAATATTTGTGTGAGATGGAAAACCACAAGCTATGAACACACTACCCAGGGTTTATTAGAGGACTGAGTGCGCGCAGACCGCACGCCCTCTCCTCCTCAGGCGGGATTTGAAAAGAAAGACTAAGGTAGAGATACGGGCAGCTAGGAACTCAGGAACAGAAAAGAACGTTCTGTTTGTCCAAGACACGTGTTTATCTGACTGTTTATAAGACGGGCAGTGACGGGCAGCAAGTTCGTCTGAGGAGGAGGAGCGCCAGGAGACAGATGCAGGTGCAGTTTGTAAGACTAAGTGAGGAGGCCCAGAGGCCTTGCCGACCCACACCAAGCCCTCGCAGGCCTCGGACACCGGAGGGCGCGGAGGGAGCGGAGGGCGTGTTCCCAGGCCTCTGCATTCCTAGCCTCTCCCAGGCCTGTGTCTGTCCGTGTGTCTTGCTTCCCGTTAGAGGTGAGGCTGGCCGGGGAGGTGGCCTTGGCAGGGGTGTGGCGGAAGGTGGGCCCCGCAGCCGTGGAGTCTCGCGCTCTGCTGGTGTGCGCTGAGCTTTCTTCTCCAGTCTGTGCTGGTTCTGAGGCAGAGCCCCTACCCAACAAGCAGGAAGGCCGGGGTTCAAACCCAGTGCCCCACGGGGACACCCCTCAGAGCCCACCAGAGGCATCGTGCGGACGCCTGCTTCCCCATTTTAGTACCGCATTGGGAGGCGTGGGTAAGGCTTGTGGCTGTAGGAAAAATTAACTTCATACACTAACATGTGATCTTTTGCGAATAAGTAAATAGCCCAAACACTTTTTCTTCTGAAAAGCAAGCACTGCCTAAGCAAAACACCTTAAAAGTGAACCAAAAGCTTTCCTAACATAAACAGCCCATCCTGTGCTCCTGAATTGGGACCACATGTAGCTGTGGAAGCTGCAAATGCCTCAGCTGCCTCCGTGCCGCCTTCCCGCGCTGCTTCCTCCCCACTGGAACCCAGGGCCAGCTGTCCACCCAGCCTGTGCCTCCAGGTCAGTCAGGGAACAAGCCAGTTCCACCTGGGTCCTTTGGGGTTTTTTTTTTCAGGGCCTGAGCACTGTCCTTGGGCTTTCTCAAGGCTAGAGCTCTACCACTTGAGCCTCAGCACCACTTCCAGCTTTTTCTATGTATGTGGTACCAAGGAATTGAACCCGGGTCTTCGTGCAAGGTAGGCAAGCACTTTAACCACTAGGCCAAACTCCCGGCCCCCAGGTTTTTTTTTTGTTTTTAATTCTTGTAAATTAATTGCATTCTTTTCATCAATTATTGAGTGCTCAGTACCTTGGGGTCACATGCTGTGAGCTTGGAGAATGTGGTGTTGTGACACAGGCCTTGATAATCTGCAGGGGAGCTGGGGTACCCAGGGCCTCAGAGAAGGACGTGGCAGCCAGCTGACCTCTTCCCTCCCGGGGTACAGGCACTCCTGTCCGTCCCAGTGTATGCTGTCCCTGATGGGGCAATGCCGGAAGGTTGGAAAAGGGAGGCGGGGCCGGGGGGAGATTAAGCAGAACAGATTGGGAGGCGTTTAGCGCTGCCAAGGCTCAGATACAGGACTGCGGTCTTTGAAGGTGGGGTGTCAGCAGCTTGGGGGCACACGGTGCACTGTCAGGAGCATGCACCCACAGACGGCTGCCGCGGTCCAGGCGGCAGGGGGCGTTCTCTGTGCAGTACTGGACTTGATCGCATGGAGCGCTGCCAAGAGGTGCTTTTCCTAGGTGTATGTGGATGTTAGGATTCTTGTTTTTCAGCCTGGAATGAGGACAAGAAGTGCCGTCATCCAGAGCTGATTTTGAGGACGGGTGCGTGGATGTCGTGTGATTCTTCAGATTCTCCCTTTCAGCCACTTGGTTGAGTCCCAGGACGCAGAGACCTGTAGGCCCGCGTGGGGCGCTTCCTCGGCCACAGGGCTAATCCGCCCATCCCTCTCCAGGCCTTTCTCCCTGGCTCTGTCACCTTCGTCCCAGGGGGAATACTGTACTCAGAAAGGTAAACTGAGGCGCAGGTTGTGCGGTTCTCGAAGTCGAGAAAAGGTGGACGTTTTGTGCAAATCGCAAAGCAGCAGAGGTGCTGAGTTTTCTGCAGGTGAGGCCCCCGAGTTCCGCCAGTTACCTCCACCCCCCAACTCCCCCGATGCATGGCGGTGTTCAGCAAACGCTGGGTGGGGGCTGAGGACATGGAAAGCAAGTCAGCCTGCTGCCTTAGAGAAGATGGAGGAGCGGCCGGGGCCTTCCGCATGCTGCCCACGTGTGTCTCCACTCCCATGTCACCAACCTGTCCCCAGTGATCGTCCCTTGTGTCTCCATCCTCTGTGCCTCCATCCCGTGTCCATCCCCTTTGTCTGTCCCCTGTGTCTCCATCCCCTGTGTCCATCTCCTGTGTCCCCATCCCCGTATCTCCGTCCCGTGTCCCTGTCCCGTGTCCCCGTCCCCTGTGTCTCAGAATGCTCTGCCCTCACCTTTGCTCCTCCTGAGAGCCCTGTCCTCCCCTCTGCTCCTCCTGAGAGCCCTGTCCTCCCTCTGCTCCTCCTGAGAGCCCTGTCCTCCCTCTGCTCCTCCTGAGAGCCCTGTCCTCCCCTCTGCTCCTCCTGAGAGCCCTGTCCTCCCTCTGCTCCTCCTGAGAGCCCTGTCCTCCCTCTGCTCCTCCTGAGAGCCCTGTCCTCCCCTCTGCTCCTCCTGAGAGCCCTGTCCTCCCTCTGCTCCTCCTGAGAGCCCTGTCCTCCCCTCTGCTCCTCCTGAGAGCCCTGTCCTCCCTCTGCTCCTCCTGAGAGCCCTGTCCTCCCTCTGCTCCTCCCTGAGTTCTGTAGCCTTGCTTTTACCTCCCCATGGGCTCTGCTCCCCTGTGTTCTCTCCCGAGTCGTATCCTCATCTCTGCTTCTTTCTGGAAGGTTTGTGCTCCCTCTCCTCTTTTCTTTCTTTCTTTTTTTTTTCCAGTCCTGGGCTTGAGCTCAGGGCCTGAGCACTGTCCTTGGACTTTCTCAAGGCTAGAGCTCTACCCCGTGAGCCTCAGCACCACTTCCGGCTTTTTTCCTATATATGTGGTACCGAGGAATCGAACCCGGGTCTTCGTGCATGCTAGGCAAGCAGTCTACCACTAGGCCACACTCCCAGCCCGCTTCTCCTCTTTTCTGAGTGGTCTGTCCTCTCCTCCTCTGGTCCCCACCGCTCTTAGAGTATGTCCTTCCTCACGGCAGTGGACACCGCTGTCTGTGCCGGCCTCGCCTGCCCCGCAGGACTTTGTGGTGTCTTCCTCCCTTCATTAATTACTGATGGAGAAGGTGGATCCACTGCTGGGGTGTATCACCCAGGTCTTTCCCCACCTGCCCCCAGGACACCGTCCTCCAGAACCTGCCCCAGGCGTGCTCGGACAGCGTGTGACGCGTGCAGCCCCTGTTACCTGTGGGCAAGGACCGTGCCCTGCAGAGTAGCTCAGAAAGTAGGCAGCGCGGGTGCAGGAGGGCAGCCATGGGAAAGGTGCTGGGAGGTTAAACCAGGAGGGGCCACGCGGCTGCGTCCGAGCAGCGCGAGAGCAGGCTGGAGGCATGCTGTGGGAAGGAGGTCTTGTTTAACAGCCACGGAGAACGCAGTGGAAACAGTTGTTACCCTTGCACGCGGCCAGTGACTACGTATGGAAATGGTGGAGGGGGTCCATTTCTGGACCTGCCCTGGTGTCTACACTGCAGCCGGCTATGCATGCGGGTGGTTCTTTGCCAGTGCTGGGTCTCAGCACGTGAAAGGCACTTAGAAGGTTGCTGGAGGCCAAGGACTCAACTAAACCAATGCTGGTCATAAGTTCACCGTTTGTTAAAGAAATAGCTATGGATTAGACTGTTACTTAACACAGTATGCAAAGGTTGGTATTCCTGCAGAAAGGACAAGCACCATGCAAGTCTGTGAGACGAGACGTTGGGGAGGGGAATGAGAACAGGAAACCCAAGTGCACAAATAGGAAAAACCTTACTATTAAAATACTGTACTATTAACCAGAATTCAAAGACAGACAGCAGTCATATGTGCAGAAAATGTGACAGCCCAAGACACAGTACTGTTATCATAGAAGACGTGTACACAGATGGATAACTGAGAGTGTAAACAGAGAAGCACCGGTGGAGCTGAGTGCCGGGCTCGCTCGGGGCTAGGGCGGGGACACCAGTTCCAGCCTCCTGGAACTGTCGCTCCTCTGAGCGACAGAGGAGGCCTGTCCCCAAAAGGTACACTTGAAGAAGTGAACGCTAGGAAATAAACGAGTGCTGAAATATGTAGCTCTTTAACTTTTCAATTAGCAACGAGAATATAACATGTTCTAGTTCTGCGGATCCTGGCGCTGGTGAGGATGGTGTAGACACTGTGCTGCTGGCTGACAGTTTGTAAATCTGCACCTCCTTTTTGGCAAACAGTTGGCAGTCCAATATCATAAGCCATAAAAATGTTTATAGTCTCTGACCCCGTAATTTGACTTCTGGGAATTTATCTGGAGGAAAATTAATCCAAAACATGGGAGGAATTAAAGGTCTCAGTTGGGAAACCCATGTCTCGCGTTGGGGATTGGCTGCAATGGGTCAGTGCAGCCATTGTGCGCCGGAGAGGGTGATTCTAGACAGATGGAAGGGTGCTGCGACTTCAACACGTGCCTGAGCTGAGGGGCGGGGGACCTCACTGGGGACACCCTGTTTTCAGGATCCACCCTCCCTGCCCAGGCCCGCCAGGGTTCTGCTCCAGGTGCACAGGTGTTGTCACCCGCCCACCTGTGTAATGGAGTGCCCAGTCAGCCTCTGCAGGGGTGTCCTCCCCCCCTCCTCCTCCCTTCCTCCTCCTCCTCCTCCTCTTCCTCCTCCTCTTCCTCCTCCTCCTCCTCTTCCTCCTCCTCCTCCTCCTCCTCTTCCTCCTCCTCCTCCTCCTCTTCCTCCTCCTCTTCCTCCTCCTCCTCTTCCTCCTCCTCTCCTCCTCCTCCTCTCCTCCTCCTCTCCTCCTCCTCCTCCTCCTCCTCCTTCTCCTCTCCTCCTCTCCTCTTCCTCCTCCCCTCCTCCTCCTCCTCCTCCTCCCCTCCTCCTCTCCCCTCCTTCTCCTCCTCTCCTCCCCCTCCTCTCCTCCTCCTTCTCCTCCTCTCCTCTTCCTCCTCCCCTCCTCCTCCTCCTCCTCTTCCTCCTCCCCTCCTCCTCCTCCTCCTCCTCCTCCTCCCCCTCCTCCCCTCCTCCTCCTCCTCATCTCCTGAGGCGGGGGCCTCCGTCTCTGTCTGGCCCCGCAGGTGGTGCTCACGAGGGGCTGCAGCACTTGGGGCCCTTGGGCAACATCCCCAACATTGTGGCCGAGCTGACGGGCGACCATGTGCCCAAGGGCTTCGGCGAGGACCAGGGCTACCCGGACCCGCCCAACCCCTGCCCCGTGGGGAAAACAGGTAAGGCGCTGGCGGGGGGGCGCCGGCCCCCGAGGACGCGGCCGGCCACCTCCTCCAGAGGACACGAGGAGCAGTGGGGCCTGGTGTCCCGGACGGAGCGGCCACGCCGGCCAGCGGGGCGGGCAGGGCGGGCAGGGCTGAGGTGACCGGTCCAGGCGGGGCGCCGCCCCCTCCCCGGGGCAGTGCTGGGGGACCCGGCCTGGGGAGGGGGAGGCCACCGTCCAGGACGGAGCTGCGCCCGTCCTGACCACCGCGTCCTGACCACCGCGTCCTGACCACCGTGTGGCCCCCGCAGCGGAGGACGGCTGCCTGCAGGACACCCCCGACACGGCCGCCTTCAGCCGCGACTTCCAGCTGCACCAGCACCTGTTCGACCCCGAGCACGACTACCCCGGCCTGGGCACCTGGGTAGGTGACAGCGCCCGACGCGGAGCCCGCGGCCAGGGCCCCGGCCTCAGACGCCACCTCCCTCCAGGGCCTCGGACGCCACCTCCCTCCAGGGCCTCGGACGGCCACCTCCCTCCAGGGCCTCGGACGGCCACCTCCCTCCAGGGCCTCGGACGGCCACCTCCCTCCAGGGCCTCGGACGGCCACCTCCCTCCAGGGCGTCAGACGCCACCTCCCTCCAGGGCCTCAGACGGCCACCTCCCTCCAGGGCCTCGGACGGCCACCTCCCTCCAGGGCCTCGGACGGCCACCTCCCTCCAGGGCCTCGGACGGCCACCTCCCTCCAGGGCGTCAGACGCCACCTCCCTCCAGGGCCTCAGACGGCCACCTCCCTCCAGGGCCTCAGACGGCCACCTCCCTCCAGGGCCTCGGACGCCACCTCCCTCCAGGGCCTCGGACGGCCGCCTCCCTCCAGGGCCTCGGACGGCCACCTCCCTCCAGGGCCTCGGACGGCCACCTCCCTCCAGGGCGTCAGACGCCACCTCCCTCCAGGGCCTCGGACGGCCACCTCCCTCCAGGGCCTCAGACGGCCACCTCCCTCCAGGGCCTCAGACGGCCACCCTCCCTCCAGGGCCTCGGACGGCCACCTCCCTCCAGGGCCTCGGACGGCCACCTCCCTCCAGGGCGTCAGACGCCACCTCCCTCCAGGGCCTCGGACGGCCACCTCCCTCCAGGGCCTCAGACGGCCACCTCCCTCCAGGGCCTCGGACGGCCACCTCCCTCCAGGGCCTCGGACGGCCACCTCCCTCCAGGGCCTCGGACGGCCACCTCCCTCCAGGGCGTCAGACGCCACCTCCCTCCAGGGCCTCAGACGGCCACCTCCCTCCAGGGCGTCAGATGACCCGACGGCGGCCAGGCTGGCGGGACACGGACACCTGCCTGGGTCGGGAGGTGACGAGCATGGACACAGCTCACCACAGGCGTCCTGACGCCAGACACCACGGTGCTCCCCACACACCTCCTCCTCCTCCACACACACCTCCTCCTCCTCCACACACACCTCCTCCTCCACACACACCTCCTCCTCCACACACACCTCCCACACACACCTCCTCCACACACACCTCCTCCACACACACCTCCTCCACACACACCTCCTCCACACACACCTCCTCCACACACACCTCCTCCACACACACCTCCTCCTCCACACACACCTCCTCCACACACACCTCCTCCACACACACACCTCCTCCTCCACACACACCTCCTCCACACACACCTCCTCCACACACACCTCCTCCACACACACACCTCCTCCTCCACACACACCTCCTCCACACACACATACACACCCCCCTCCCCTCCTCCACCACCACACCTCCTCCTCCTCCCACACACCCTCCTCCCCTCCACACCTCCTCCACACACACCTCCTCCTCCACACACACCTCCTCCACACACACACCTCCTCCACACCCTCCTCCTCCACACACACCTCCTCCACACACACCTCCTCACACACCTCCTCCACACACCCCTCCACACACACACACCTCCTCCACACACACCTCCTCCTCCACACACACCTCCTCCACACACACCACCTCCACACACACCTCCTCCTCCACACACACCTCCTCCACACACACCTCCTCCTCCACACACACCTCCTCCACACACACCTCCTCCTCCACACACACACCTCCTCCACACACACCTCCTCCACACACACCTCCTCCACACACACCTCCTCCACACACACCTCCTCCACACACACCTCCTCCTCCACACACACCTCCTCCACACACACCTCCTCCACACACACCTCCTCCACACACACCTCCTCCTCCACACACACCTCCTCCTCCTCCACACACCTCCTCCTCCACACACACCTCCTCTCCACACACACACCTCCTCCACACACACCTCCTCCACACACACCTCCTCCTCCACACACACCTCCTCCTCCACACACACCTCCTCCACACACACCTCCTCCTCCACACACACCTCCTCCACACACACCTCCTCACACACACCTCCTCCACACACACCTCCTCCACACACACCTCCTCCACACACACCTCCTCCTCCACACACACCTCCTCCACACACACCTCCTCCACACACACACCTCCTCCACACACACCTCCTCCACACACACCTCCTCCACACACCTCCTCCACACACACCTCCTCCACACACACTCCTCCTCCTCCACACACACCTCCTCCTCCTCCACACACCTCCTCCACACACACCTCCTCCTCCACACACACCTCCTCCACACACACCTCCTCCACACACACCTCCTCCTCCACACACACCTCCTCCACACACACCTCCTCCACACACACCTCCTCCTCCACACACACCTCCTCCACACACACACCTCCTCCACACACACCTCCTCCACACACACCTCCTCCTCACACACACCTCCTCCACACACACACCTCCTCCACACACACCTCCTCCACCACACCTCCTCCACACACACCTCCTCCACACACACCTCCTCCTCCACACACACCTCCTCCACACACACACTCCTCCTCCACACACCTCCTCCACACACACCTCCTCCTCCACACACACCTCCTCCACACACACCTCCTCCACACACACCTCCTCCACACACACCTCCTCCACACACACCTCCTCCTCCACACACACCTCCTCCACACACACCTCCTCCACACACCTCCTCCACACACACCTCCTCCTCCACACACACCTCCTCCACACACACACCTCCTCCACACACACCTCCTCCACACACACCTCCTCCACACACACCTCCTCCACACACACCTCCTCCTCCACACACACACCTCCTCCACACACACCTCCTCCACACACACCTCCTCCACACACACCTCCTCCACACACACCTCCTCCACACACACCTCCTCCACCACACAACCTCCTCACACACACACCTCCTCCACACACACCTCCTCCACACACACTCCTCCACACACACCTCCTCCACACACACCTCCTCCTCCACACACCACCTCCTCCACACACACCTCCTCCACACACACCTCCTCCACACACACCTCCTCCACACACACACCTCCTCACACACCTCCTCCACACACACCTCCTCCACACACACCTCCTCCACACACACCTCCTCCTCACACACACCTCCTCTCCACACACACCTCCTCCTCCACACACACCTCCTCCTCCACACACACCTCCTCCACACACACCTCCTCCTCCACACACACCTCCTCCACACACACCTCCTCCACACACACCTCCTCCTCCACACACACCTCCTCCTCACACACACCTCCTCCACACACCTCCCACACACACCTCCTCCTCACACACCCTCCTCCACACACACCTCCTCCACACACACCTCCTCCACACACACCTCCTCCTCACACACACCTCCTCCACACACACCTCCTCCACACACACCTCCTCCACACACACCTCCTCCACACACACCTCCTCCTCCACACACACCTCCTCCTCCACACACACCTCCTCCACACACACCTCCTCCACACACACCTCCTCCACACACCTCCTCCTCCACACACACCTCCTCCTCACACACACCTCCTCCTCCACACACACCTCCTCCTCCACACACCTCCTCCACACACACCTCCTCCACACACACCTCCTCCTCCACACACACCTCCTCCACACACACCTCCTCCACACACACCTCCTCCACACACACCTCCTCCTCCACACACACACCTCCTCCACACACACTCCTCCACACACACCTCCTCCACACACACCTCCTCCACACACACCTCCTCCTCCACACACACCTCCTCCTCCACACACACCTCCTCCACACACACCTCCTCCACACACACACCTCCTCCACACACACCTCCTCCACACACACCCTCCTCCACACACACCTCCTCCACACACACCTCCTCCTCCACACACACCTCCTCCACACACACCTCCTCCACACACACCTCCTCCACACACACCTCCTCCTCACACACACCTCCTCCACACACACCTCCTCCTCCACACACACCTCCTCCACACACACCTCCTCCTCGCACACACACCTCCTCCACACACCTCCTCCTCCTCACACACACCTCCTCCACACACACCTCCTCCACACACACTCCTCCTCCACACACACCTCCTCCTCCACACACACCTCCTCCACACACACCTCCTCCACACACACCTCCTCCACACACACCTCCTCCTCCACACACACCTCCTCCACACACACCTCCTCCACACACACACCTCCTCTCCACACACACCTCCTCCACACACACCTCCTCCACACACACCTCCTCCACACACACCTCCTCCACACACACCTCCTCCACACACACACCTCCTCCACACACACCTCCTCCACACACACCTCCTCCACACACACCTCCTCCACACACACCTCCTCCTCCACACACACCTCCTCCACACACACCTCCTCCTCCACACACACCTCCTCCACACACACCTCCTCCTCCACACACACCTCCTCCACACACACCTCCTCCACACACACCTCCTCCTCCACACACACCTCCTCCTCCACACACACCTCCTCCTCCACACACACCTCCTCCACACACACCTCCTCCACACACACCTCCTCCACACACACACCTCCTCCACACACACTCCTCCTCCACACACACCTCCTCCACACACACCTCCTCCTCCACACACACCTCCTCCACCACCACACACACCTCCTCCACACACACACCTCCTCCACACACACCTCCTCCTCCACACACACCTCCTCCACACACACCTCCTCCTCCACACACACCTCCTCCACACACACACCTCCTCCTCCACACACCTCCTCCACACACACCTCCTCCACACACACACCTCCTCCACACACACACCTCCTCCACACACACACCTCCTCCTCCACACACACCTCCTCCACACACACCTCCTCCACACACACACCTCCTCCACACACACACCTCCTCCACACACACCTCCCTCCACACACACCTCCTCCACACACACCTCCTCCTCCACACACACCTCCTCCACACACACCTCCTCCTCCACACACACCTCCTCCACACACACCTCCTCCTCCACACACACCTCCTCCTCCACACACACCTCCTCCTCACACACACCTCCTCCACACACACCTCCTCCACACACACCTCCTCCACACACACCTCCTCCTCCACACACACCTCCTCCACACACACCTCCTCCTCCACACACACCTCCTCCACACACACACCTCCTCCACACACACCTCCTCCACACACACACCTCCTCCCACACACACACCTCCTCCACACACACACCTCCTCCACACACACACCTCCTCCACACACACCTCCTCCACACACACACCTCCTCCACACACACCTCCTCCTCCACACACACCTCCTCCACACACACCTCCTCCTCCACACACCTCCTCCTCCACACACACCTCCTCCTCCACACACACCTCCTCCACACACACCCTCCACACACACCTCCTCCACACACACACCTCCTCCACACACACACCTCCTCCTCCACACACCTCCTCCTCCACACACACCTCCTCCACACACACCTCCTCCTCCACACACACACCACCTCCTCCACACACACCTCCTCCACACACACACCTCCTCCACACACACCTCTCCTCCACACACACCTCCTCCACACACACACCTCCACACACACCTCCTCCTCCACACACACCTCCTCCACACACACCTCCTCCTCCACACACACCTCCTCCACACACACCTCCTCCACACACACACCTCCTCCACACACACCTCCTCCTCCACACACACACCTCCTCCTCCACACACACCTCCTCCACACACACCTCCTCCACACACACCTCCTCCACACACACACCTCCTCCACACACACACCTCCTCCACACACACCTCCTCCTCCACACACACCTCCTCCACACACACCTCCTCCACACACACCTCCTCCTCCACACACACCTCCTCTCCACACTTCTCCTCTCCAGGCGTCTCCTGTCCACACTTCTGTCTGCTCCTCAAGCATCCCGCTTCTCCGGGGCCTGGCTCAAGGGCTCTGAGCCTTCGTGGTCCCAGCCAATTCTCCCTACTCAGACCCAGCCTCATGGGGGCCTCTGGAGGCCAGGCCTGCCATGGCTGCTCGCGGAGGCGCTGGCGAGGCCGGCTCAGCCTGTCCACGCCCGGGGCCTGGCGCCCTGGCACCTAGCATTGTGCAGGCTTTGGAGATTTTAACCAGCGGGGCAATGTTGCTGCTCCCTGCTGGTGTGGCTCATTTTCTCCCCCTCAGAATAGGCCTGGCAGCGTGAGCCTGCCCCCCTCCAGCTCCCTTCTCCTGACCCCGGGTTTCCTTACCTTCTCCCTCGCCCTTTACGACTCCTCCGCCCTGGGCAGCCGGTCCACCTTCTGCCGTCTGGTCTGGTCTTCCTTCTTGTCTCCACCTTATCTTCTTTCATTCTGCTTCTCATACTCGGAGGCTCCCCCTCCCCAGAAAAACTGTCAAGCTAGATCCTCATAGGCCGCCAAGAAACCAAGCAAATGCAGGGGCTGCGCAGGCAGGCGCCCCTCCCTGCTCTGCCTCCAGGGTCAGTGCTGGCTGCGGTGCTGGGAAGTGGGGTGTGGAGACCCTGCCCCCCCCCCCTGAGTACTTCTGCCAGGAAGTCGGCCTTTTTTTGGGGGGGGGTTTAAGTTTTAAAATGGTTCATTCTGTTAAAAATGTTACAGACCAAATGGTTTCCCGCTTGTCGTGACGAGGCGTGCGTGCTGCAGCCCAGAAGGGGCGGCTCCTTCATTTACACACACAGAGTTGTGAGCAGAAACCACTCTGGAGGACGGCCATGTGGACAGTTCACAAAAGGGGGCTCAGACACTGAGATAAAATGGCTTGTTTTAAACAAGGGCTGTTCCAAGGGAAGAGAAGGGTTTCCAGAGTGCTTGTGCATGCGTGTGTGTGTGTGTGTGTGCGTGTGTGCGCATGCGTGTATGTGTATGCGTGTATGTGTGTGCGTGTGCATGACACAGCCTGGGGCCTTGCACAGGCACCAGCTTCTCTCTTCTGGTCCATCTTCTAGCTTTGTTTGCACAATATGTGTATGCCAATGTCTAGGAGACTTACCACGCGTGGCTTTTGAAACAGCCCCCTCCTGTGCTGTGTTTTCTTTCCTCCCCACACCAGAACAAGAAGCTTCTGCTGGAGAAGATGAAAGGTGGACAGAGACGGAAGCGAAGGGTGAGTCCTGCCCGGCTGCTGGGATGCGTAAAGTTTTCTGAATGGGACAGTTGACGGCCACTGCCGTCCAGGGCCAAGGGGCAAGGAGTGTGGAGCCTGAGCCCCAGCCCGGGGAGGGGGCAGTGCAGCCGGGGAGGGGGCGGTGAGGCCCGGGGAGGGGGCGGTGCAGCCGGGGAGGGGGCGGTGCAGCCGGGGAGGGGGCGGTGCAGCCGGGGAGGGGGCGGTGCAGCCTGCTCTGTCTACTTTGTATCCTGCTCTGTCTACTTTGCAACATTCTTCTTACAAAATTCAGTACATTTCAGCTGAACGAGGGCGCACAGGCCTTGGTAGCTAAGTTAGTAGCAAGAGCTTAGGAGCTGTTTTCCCCACTCCCACCAAAAAAACCTTTATGTCCCCCCCCCCTTTTTTTTTTTACCAGTTCCGGGGCTTGAGCTCAGGGCCTGAGCACTGTCCTTGGACATTTTTTGCTCAAGGCTAGAGCTCTACCACTTGAGCCACAGCACCCTTCTGGCTTCTTTTATGTACGTGGTGCCGAGGAATTGAGCCCAGGGCCTCATGCGTGCTAGGCGAGGCTCCACCACTAGGCTATGCTCCGAAAGAACCATTAAGAGACTATATGGTGTTGATAGAGACGACGAGAGGCGTCCCTCCATGGCTGTAGGATTCGAGTGCTGGGGCACTGTCTGAGTGGCAGTTTCCACTTACCTTGCTGTGCACCTGACCGGAGGCGTCCGTCTCTGCGCCAGTAACAGCAGACCGTCATGTTTTCCAGAGCATCAATCCATACCTGCAAGGACAGAGGCTGGACAACGTCGTCGCCAAGAAGTCTGCCCCCCACTTCTCAGAAGAGGATGAAAGCCCTGAATAGAGAGGAGATGGCCGTCTGCCCTCCCATAGCCCCCCCCCCCCCCCCCCCCCGCACGCAGCAGTGTTTCCTGCCTGGGTGACAGAGGACCAGAAGCCGCCGACCTTGCCGCCCCTCTGCCCAGGGCCCTGCTCTCTGCTGACTTAGAATAAAAGCTCTTTTTTCTTTTTTCTTGTCTTTTCTCAAAAAAATGTATCTGCACTATGTTAAAATTACAATGTGTATGTCAAATACAATAAAAACCAAGGGAATGAATGCTTGGCTTGCTGGCAGTTTAAAATGGTGTTTGGCTGGATGCCGGAGGCGCTGGACACGGGAGGCCCCGGATGGGGAAGGTCCTGGGGA
>NC_143533.1:25624993-25632493 GCF_031878675.1 Megascapheus bottae
TTGCTTGGCTTGCTGGCAGTTTAAAATGGTGTTTGGCTGGATGCCGGAGGCGCTGGACACGGGAGGCCCCGGATGGGGAAGGTCCTGGGGGGGATGGAAGGGGGTGAGAATGGGAGGAGGTGAGCACAGGAGGGAATGAGGATGGAGGAGGTGAGGACAGGAGGGGAAGGGAGGATGGAGGAGGGGAGGATGGAGGAGGGGAGGATGGAGGTGAGGATGGAGGAGGTGAGGACAGGAGGGGAGGGGAGGATGGAGGAAGTGAGGAGAGGAGGGGCGGAGGATGGAGGAGGTGAGGATGGAGGGGGTGAGGATGGAGGAGGTGAGGATGGAGGGGGGTGAGGATGGAGGGGGTGAAAATGGAGGGGGTGAGGACAGGAGGGGGTGAGGACAGGAGGGGGTGAGGACAGGAGGAGGTGAGGATGGAGGGGGTGAGGATGGAGGAGGTGAGGATGGAGGAGGTGAGGATGGAGGGGGTGAGGACAGTAGGGGGTGAGGACAGGAGGGGGTGAGGATGGAGGGGGTGAGGATGGAGGAGGTGAGGATGGAGGAGGTGAGGATGGAGGGAGTGAGGACAGGAGGAGGTGAGGACAGGAGGGGGTGAGGACAGGAGGGGGTGAGGATGGAGGAGGTGAGGATGGAGGAGGTGAGGATGGAGGAGGTGAGGATGGAGGGGGTGAGGATGGAGGGGGTGAGGATGGAGGAGGTGAGGACAGGAGGGGGTGAGGATGGAGGGGGGTGAGGATGGAGGGGGTGAGGATGGAGGAGGTGAGGACAGGAGGGGGTGAGGATGGAGGAGGTGAGGATGGAGGAGGTGAGGACAGGAGGGGGTGAGGATGGAGGAGGTGAGGATGGAGGAGGTGAGGACAGGAGGGGGTGAGGATGGAGGAGGTGAGGATGGAGGAGGTGAGGACAGGAGGGGGTGAGGATGGAGGAGGTGAGGATGGAGGAGGTGAGGATGGAGGAGGTGAGGACAGGAGGAGGTGAGGATGGAGGAGGTGAGGACAGGAGGAGGTGAGGACAGGAGGGGGTGAGGATGGAGGGGGTGAAGACAGGAGGGGGTGAGGATGGAGGAGGTGAGGATGGAGGAGGTGAGGACAGGAGGGGGTGAGGATGGAGGGGGTGAGGATGGAGGGGCGGGGGGGCGCAGCCTGGGCTCAGGCCGCGTCTCTGCGGGTGGGGTGGGGTGGGCCTGTCGTCGTCCCGGGTGGAGCACAGCAGAGGGACGGCCGGGGCCCCGCAGGCTCCCATCTTGTGGCCACTCTCTGTGCTTCGCACCTCTCCTCTGTATCAACTCACTTCCCCGTGATTCTGCGTTCCCGTCCACACTCGTGTCCATGGTGGTGGGGCCCCACGCGGCGCGATGCTGACCACTCGCAGGCAGACCGTCTGGCCCTCGGAGCGCTGTGTGTTTGGAGAGAAGGCTCGCTGCAATCCGCGTGTAACGAAGGAAGAGATCAAGAAGAGCGGGCCTGGAAAAGGTCAAACGTGCGGATCTGATGGGAAGAGAAGGAAAGCGGCTCCAGTCCACGTCATTTCCCAGACATGGAAGGGGTCCTGGCCCTGGGGACGAGACAGGGAAAACCCTGGACACGGGTGCTGTTTCTCGTAGCACCCCACTTGGACGGCTCTTAGAACACAGGGCGCAAGGGGCCCGTGGTTCATCAGCGATGTGGTGAATGAGATCGGGGCAGAGACGCAGAAGAGGACGCGAAACCCTCAGACAACAGCTCCGGAGGCTGGGGGGTCCCCGCGCTTACAGCAGACTCACCGTGCGGACGACAGCGGTGGCGTCCTCCTCTCCATTCTCCAGCTGCTCTTGTCAAGGGGTCACCCCCATTTTCCACACAATCCCTGAGTCCAGGGGACCAGCGTTGTTCCGGCAACTCCTGCTTGAGCTGAGGTGCAAACTGCATTCTTTCCGCTCCACCAGTGACTCCCAGAGCCAGCAGCTTGTCAGAATTGTCTAGAGAGCCGGCGAGATTGTCCTACCTGCACAGAATGGACCTGGGGTGCTCACCAGGCTCTGTCCCCTGCAGAGAAGTCACGCATTTGAGCAGCTCTCCTAACACAGTTGATGTAGGCGCCCACTTACACGTCCCATATAAAATTTAGGTCTAGGGCTGCAGCTGCGAATCCCCCACTTTGGGCAGCTCTTGCGAGTGAACTGGAGAATGGACATAAGTGACGTGCGAAACTGCAGAAGTGGCCTGGTTAACTATGCACACGCTGACACACTCGTTGGCCACACGTGCGCGTGCACTGTCACAGACAGGAGGCTGCAGGTGTCTTGCAGAGCAAGCTGGCCAGCTTGTGGCTGCATGGATTGGAGCTCTGGTTTTCAGATGTGGATCTGATTTGTGGAGGTCTGCGTGGATCTAGAGAAGCTCTGGTTTTCAGATGTGGATCTGATTTGTGGAGGTCTGCGTGGATCTGGAGAAGCGCTGGTTTTCAGATGTGGATCTGATTTGTGGAGGTCTGCGTGGATCTGGAGAAGCGCTGGTTTTCAGGAGATGTGGAGTTCATCTATTTGTGAAGTGGAGCAGAGGAAGCCTTCCGTGTCTGCGTTTGGTGTTTCTCGCCAGCCTGGCTGACCAGCAAGGCTAGAAAGACGCCTGAGCAGCAGCCCCAGGAAACAAGCAAAGGAGGCGCTCCTGCTCAGAGGCCCACGTGCACAATCCCTAGAGAGCCCTGAGATGCGGCTTCCCCTATGCACCCCGTTCTCCAGAGAGTCCCCCCTGTTCTCCAGAGAGGCCCCCCATTCTCCAGAGAGTTTCCCCAATCTCCAGAGAGGCCCCATTCTCCAGAGTCACCCCCTTCTACAGAGTTCCCCGCCCGTTCTCCAGAGAGGCCCCCGGTTCTCCAGAGAGGCCCCCCTCCATCTCCAGAGAGGCCCCATTCTCCAGAGTCCCCCCCTCCATCTCCAGAGAGGCCCCACGTTCTCCAGAGTCCCCCCAGTTCTCGAGAGTTACCCCGTTCTATAGAGTTCCCCGCCCCATTCTCCAGAGAGGCCACCATTCTTCAGAGAGCCCCCCCATTCTCCAGAGTCCCCCACTGCTCCCCAGTGAAGCCTGAGAGGTTCCTGTTCTCAAAAGAGGCCCCCCGTTCTCCAGAGAGCCCCCCCTTCTCCTCAGAGACCCCCTGTTCTCCAGAGAGGCACTCTGTTCTCCAGAGTTCCCTCGGTCTCCTGAGCGTCCCCCCCATCTCCAGGGTGGCCCCGTTCTCCCGCAGTCCCCCCCTCGGTTCTCCAGGGGCCCCCCGCTTTCCTTTGAGGTTGGGAGCCCAGCAGACCCCCCGCCCCCTCCCCCCCCCCCCCGCCTCCCCAGCCCTCCCCAGGGCCCGGCTCCCCTTCGCCTTCCTCTCCCCGCTCACGCCGGCTCCGGGCGTCTCCGGATCTGGGTGCGGGTCCCCGGCTCCTGTCCTCCTCCTCAGACGCCTCCTCTCCGCCTCCTCTCCGCCTCCCGACCCACCGGACTTGCGGCGCCGAGAGCCGGGTCTGGAGGCGCAGCGCGGCAGAGCCGCTCGTCCCCGCGCCCCGGTGGAGAGGCCGCGGCTGCGCCCAGGGTCCGGCCGAGCGCGGGGCTCTGCGCCGGGGTCTCCCCGGGCGCCGCCGGCGGGGTGGGGTGGGGGGACCGGGGAGCCCCGGGCGGCGGGGTGGGGACCCCGGGGAGCCCGGGCGGCGGCGGGGTGGGGGTCCTGGGGAGCCGCGGCGGGGCCCGGCCCGGCTCCGCCCCGTCCGCCCCTCTTCTCCCCGGCGGAAAACTCGATTCTCCGCGCATTCCGGGCGCGGCTCCCGGGGTGACCTCTGCCGGCGGCGCGGGGCACCGGACGGGCGGCGGGATGGCGGGGCGGCGGGGCGGCGGCCGATCCTTCCCCGCCCCCTCTCCGCTCCCCCTGCGCGGCGGCGCGGCCAATGGGGAGGCGCAGCCCCGGGCGCCGCCCGGCCGCCAGCATTTAAACCGCGCGCGGCGGCGCTCGGGGCGCCCTCGGGGAGCGGGGAGCCCAGACCCGAGCGCCCGGCCCCGCTCAGCCCCGCTCAGCCCCGCTCAGCCCCGCAGACCCCGGCTCCGCGCCCAGCCCAGGCGGCCAGCGCCGTGGCCGCGCGTCGCGCCTGGCTTGGTGAGCACGGACGACGCGATCCGCCCGCTGACAGGTGAGCAGGGCGCCGGGCCGGGCCGGGGCGCGCGGGGCCGGGCAGGGGCTGGGCAGGGGCGCGCGGGGGCCGGGCGGTGCCGGGCCCGTCAGGGGCGCGGGGCCGGGCAGGGGCCGGGCAGTGCTGGTCCAGGGCGCGCGGGGCCGGGCAGGTTGGCGGGGGCCGGGCCGGGGCGCGCGGGGCCGGGCAGGTTGGCGGGGGCCGGGCCGGGGCGCGTGCCTGCAGGCGTGGGAGCGACCCCGAGCCCCGCTCAGCTCGGGTGCGCACGGCCGATTCCTCCCCTCCGGGCGGGCGGGCGGCGAGGGCAGCGGCTCCGGAGCGCGCGGGACCCACCGGGGGCCTCCGGGCACCGGCAGGCGGGCGGCGGCGCTGCCCTGGAGGGTCCGGCGGGGAGCAGGGCGCGGGCCGCCCGTCCCCCCAGGTCTCCCTCCGGCCCGGGACCCCAGCCGGCCGGGCGCTGCCCAGGACGACGACGACGACGCCCCGCCAGCCGCGTCTGCTCTGGGCATCGCTTGCCGGCCCGGGACGAGGGCGGCCCAGCGCGGGGCCGGGAGGGACGGGGGTGGACGGGACAGGACAGGAGAGGAGAGGAGAGGAGAGGAGAGGACAGGAGAGGAGAGGACAGGAGAGGAGAGGACAGGAGAGGACAGGAGAGGAGAGGACAGGAGAGGAGAGGACAGGAGAGGACAGGACGGGAGAGGAGAGGACAGGACGGGAGAGGAGAGGACAGGAGAGGAGAGGACAGGAGAGGACAGGACGGGAGAGGAGAGGACGGGAGAGGAGAGGAGAGGAGAGGACGGGAGAGGAGAGGAGAGGAGAGGACGGGAGAGGAGAGGACAGGAGAGGAGAGGAGAGGACAGGAGAGGAGAGGACAGGAGAGGAGAGGACAGGAGAGGACAGGACGGGAGAGGAGAGGACAGGAGAAGAGAGGAGAGGACAGGACAGGAGAGGAGAGGACAGGACAGAGAGGACAGGAGAGGAGAGGACAGGACGGGAGAGGAGAGGACAGGAGAGGAGAGGAGAGGACAGGACAGGAGAGGAGAGGAGAGGAGAGGAGAGGACAGGAGAGGAGAGGACAGGAGAGGAGAGGACAGGAGAGGACAGGACAGGACAGGAGAGGAGAGGACAGGAGAGGAGAGGACAGGACAGGAGAGGAGAGGAGAGGACAGGACAGGAGAGGACAGGAGAGGAGAGGACAGGAGAGGAGAGGACAGGAGAGGACAGGAGAGGAGAGGAGAGGACAGGAGAGGACAGGAGAGGAGAGGAGAGGAGAGGAGAGGACAGGAGAGGAGAGGACAGGAGAGGACAGGACGGGAGAGGAGAGGACAGGACGGGAGAGGACAGGACAGGAGAGGACAGGACGGGAGAGGAGAGGACAGGACGGGAGAGGACAGGACAGGATGAGGACGGGAGAGGACAGGACGGGAGAGGAGAGGACAGGAGAGGAGAGGACGAGGACAGGAGAGGACAGGACAGGAGAGGAGAGGACAGGAGAGGAGAGGACAGGAGAGGACAGGACGGGAGAGGAGAGGACAGGACGGGAGAGGAGAGGACAGGAGAGGAGAGGACAGGAGAGGACAGGACGGGAGAGGAGAGGACAGGACGGGAGAGGAGAGGACAGGACGGGAGAGGAGAGGACAGGAGAGGAGAGGAGAGGAGAGGACAGGAGAGAGAGAGGAGAGGACAGGAGAGGAGAGGACAGGAGAGGACAGGACGGGAGAGGACAGGACAGGACAGGAGAGGAGAGGACAGGACAGGAGAGGACAGGAGAGGAGAGGACAGGACGGGAGAGGAGAGGACAGGACAGGAGAGGACAGGAGAGGAGAGGATGAGGACAGGACAGGAGAGGAGAGGAGAGGAGAGGAGAGGACAGGAGAGGAGAGGACAGGAGAGGACAGGAGAGGACAGGACAGGACAGGAGAGGAGAGGACAGGAGAGGAGAGGACAGGACAGGAGAGGAGAGGAGAGGACAGGACAGGAGAGGACAGGAGAGGAGAGGACAGGAGAGGAGAGGACAGGAGAGGACAGGAGAGGAGAGGAGAGGACAGGAGAGGACAGGAGAGGAGAGGAGAGGAGAGGAGAGGACAGGAGAGGAGAGGACAGGAGAGGACAGGACGGGAGAGGAGAGGACAGGACGGGAGAGGACAGGACAGGAGAGGACAGGACGGGAGAGGAGAGGACAGGACGGGAGAGGACAGGACAGGAGAGGACGGGAGAGGACAGGACGGGAGAGGAGAGGACAGGAGAGGAGAGGAGAGAGAGGACAGGAGAGGACAGGACAGGAGAGGAGAGGACAGGAGAGGAGAGGACAGGAGGGACAGGACGGGAGAGGAAGGACAGGACGGGAGAGGAGAGGACAGGAGAGGAGAGGACAGGAGAGGACAGGACGGGAGAGGAGAGGACAGGACGGGAGAGGAGAGGACAGGACGGGAGAGGAGAGGACAGGACGGGAGAGGAGAGGACAGGAGAGGAGAGGAGAGGAGAGGACAGGAGAGGAGAGGAGAGGACAGGAGAGGAGAGGACAGGAGAGGACAGGACGGGAGAGGACAGGACAGGACAGGAGAGGAGAGGACAGGACAGGAGAGGACAGGAGAGGAGAGGACAGGAGAGGAGAGGACAGGACAGGAGAGGAGAGGACAGGACAGGAGAGGAGAGGACAGGAGAGGAGAGGAGAGGAGAGGACAGGACAGGAGAGGACAGGAGAGGAGAGGACAGGAGAGGAGAGGACAGGAGAGGACAGGAGAGGAGAGGAGAGGACAGGAGAGGAGAGGACAGGAGAGGAGAGGAGAGGACAGGAGAGGACAGGACGGGAGAGGAGAGGACAGGACGGGAGAGGACAGGACAGGAGAGGACAGGAGAGGACAGGACGGGAGAGGAGAGGACAGGAGAGGAGAGGAGAGGACAGGAGAGGACAGGACAGGACAGGAGAGGACAGGACAGGACAGGAGAGGAGAGGACAGGACAGGAGAGGACAGGACAGGAGAGGACAGGAGAGGAGAGGACAGGAGAGGACAGGACAGGACAGGAGAGGAGAGGACAGGAGAGGAGAGGACAGGAGAGGAGAGGACAGGACAGGAGAGGACAGGACAGGAGAGGAGAGGACAGGAGAGGAGAGGAGAGGACAGGAGAGGACAGAAGATGAGAGGACAGGAGAGGAGAGGAGAGGACAGGAGAGGAGAGGACAGGAGAGGACAGGAGACGAGAGGAGAGGACAGGACAGGACGGAGAGGAGAGGAGAGGAGAGGAGAGGAGAGGACGGGAGAGGAGAGGAGAGGAGAGGAGAGGAGAGGACGGGAGAGGAGAGAACAGGACAGGAGAGGAGAGGAGAGGACAGGAGAGGAGAGGACAGG
>NC_143534.1:4562429-4649929 GCF_031878675.1 Megascapheus bottae
GTTGTCATTCTTACCAACTCAAATGGACATGCAGTTCAGAAATAACACCAAGCATTGCAGAGTCCATTTGTCCTACGGACATGCAGCAAATGAGGAGGTGTTTATGGAAGAGAAATCTACTCTAGCTAAATGAGAACCTCAAGTGTCTTTTCCACTTTGACAGTGGAAGGCCCGGCTCTAGTCTCAGAATATAGGACCTGATGTGCAGTTAAGTGTCTTTGCGGAAGTGATTAAGGGACAGAGCTGCAGAAGAGAGTGTCCCTGATTAGGTTGGACTGTAAAAACAACAACCTTCCTCAACGTGAAAGGTGTCACAGAAAGAGAGACGAGAAAAAAGTAAAGCAGAGGCAGAGATTGGATGCACACACTGCTGAGGAAATGCAAAGGTTTCTTGAAGCTGGTAGCTGAGAGGGAATGGAATAGTAGTCTCCCTCTCTGAACCTCTGTAAGTTACCAACGAAAATGACATCCTGCTTTTGAACCTCTGGTAGCCAAAGCTGTGAAAGAATGAAATTCAACTGCTTCAAGGCACACAGCTCGTCTAAGTACAGAGGCAGTCGTCTTTTCGGAGTTTACCTGTGTGAACTCCTTAACCATGAGAGCCACGGCGGGAAAAGAATCACGAGGCGCAATCATATATCTTTGTCACGATTAATGAATGAAGTACCTGCGTGCTTCACCGGTTCCTTTCTTACAATAACTGTTTGGTGTCAGTCTGTTTTAGAGGAACACAGTCTACAACAACTATTCATTCTCAGAGCTGATTGGTGCCAAAAGCAATTAGCACGGCATTTATCAGAAAAAAAAAAAAGGTGTCTCAATTCAGGTGTTAGGATCTGACAGTGCCTCCAGGATTCCTATGTTTTGTAACAATGTGATGCATGTGTGAGAAAACACACTGACTGGCAGTATTTCCACTTTAAGTTGGTTTATTTTAAAAGTATTTATAACATAATAATGTATCATTTTGTTATGCTTTTGAGTGGTATGGTAATGGACCATCATCTGCCTCTCTATCTTAAAAGTTGCTTTGAAGTGAATTGAATAAAATAAGCCAGGATTATTTTCAGAATATTTAATTAGCATATCTTAATATAATCAAATAGTTTTAATCAAATTGAGGAACAAAAGGCAAAAAATGGTTAATATTATTGCTACCCATCTTTTTGGAATACCCTAGAGAATAGTTGCTTGTTATTTCATCTTTAATTCAAAGTTTAATCTCAGCAGGCTCGAGATCCTTTCTGCAATCATGAGATCATAAAGCCTGAAAGCATCAGTGAGTCCTTACTTCACGAGAAGGCTAATCAGTTGTAAGACAGGCGTCTGCAGTGACAACCATGAGGACTGAAACTGTCAGGGCAGCAGCTGCAGCAGCCGTAAGGGACCCCGGGTTATAGAGGGAACATGACAATTAACCAAGAGGGTCAGTATCTCAGGCAAAATGCCCTCTGCAAGAATGATGGAGGACCAATCACCTTGAAATATCTGGAGTTGAGGCAGAAAAAATAGCAGAAGGATGAGCTGGGAATCTGGCCTAGTGGTAGAGTGCTTGCTCAGCATGCATGAAGCCCTGGGTTCGATTCCTCAGTACCACATACGCAGGAACAGCTAGAATTGGTGCTGTGGCTCAAGGGGTAGAGTGCTAACCTTGAGCAAAAAGAAGCGACAGTGCCCGGGCCCTGAGTTCAAGCCCCAGGACTGGCAAAACAACAACAACGAAAACCCCAAACCAAAAAATAGTATAAGGATACTTACTGAAAGGTATTACACAAGAGAAGTATAGGGAGGACTAGAAGGGGTTATTCTTCACTAAATTATACCACACATATGAATTGATGTAATGAGACCCCTTTGCACAATTGATATAGGATCAAAAATCAATGTAAAAATTCATTGTAGGGAAGAAAACAAGCCCATTTCTTCCTTTTTGCCTTGCTTACTTTAAATATTCATTGGAACTGGGAGTTTCTTTTTTGGGGGGTTGATGCCAAAGTCACCCACTGGTAAATATATTTTTGCTTCTTTAATTAGGAGAGTTCTCTAAATTTAATTATTTATAATAACTTTTAAACTCATATATGTTTTCTCCTTTCATATTTAGCAGATGTTTTATAATAATATTTCAGCTCTTCAATCATTTTGTCCTTTCCCCCTGTTTAGCAGATAAGTTACTGGATTTAGAAATGCACGGGGCCTTATACTACAAATGAAGTGAGGACCTTCTTAGAATCTAATTGAGTAAAATCAGGCATGGATATTTCCAGTCCCTTCTGAACACAGCCACAGAACCATGGTAACTTTTAGAAACTTCTCTGCCTGCTTCCTTCTCTGTTCTCAAAGAAAAACAAATTTAAAGTCATGTTAAATCACTTCCGTTAATACAAGTCTCCCTACCAATGAAAAGGAGATAATTTGCAACAGTGGATTCTAGGCAGAAAATAGAGAATGTGAACTTTTTCTATTTTTTTTCTTGCCTCCATTTCTTGGTCCCACCTGTACCTTCGTTGCAGGTACAAATAGCCCTAATCTCATGGATGTAATTCAGCACATGAAAATGTACTTTGTGAAGCAAGAACAATTTAACCATTGACCCAGAGCCCCGATTGCAATGCACATGATTCATTTTGTTAAGCAGAAGACAGTGTGAGAAGTAAAACGTGTTTCTTTTCGGCTAATGAGAGAGCAGAGCCCAATTGCACAGGCAGAGAAAGTACATAAGTGAGGTGGTGGAGGTGATTTTCAGTTCCTGGAGGAGCCAGGTGAAGAATAAAATGTACTTGTTTCTATCCGAGGTAACATGTGGATGGCATATTATTGGGAAGATGCTTCCATTTCTCTAACACTTTTTTCTGTGGCTGGCTGTTAGAACTGCATGCCTAGTAAGTGGATAAATCACACCGCTTCTGCCTTTTTAACAAAACTGGTCATAAAGATAATTTGAGAGTGTAAGTCAAGATGGAAGTATCTAGAATGGGGGCATTTTGTTAAAGAGACTCAGACAGAGCAGATCCTGGAACAGGAAGAAGGCCTACCTGGGTGTGAGACGAGCTATCTGACTGACAAGGCTTTTAAACAACTACTTCCCTGTGATTGACCATCAGCCAGGAGAACAGACAGGCAGGTAATTGCAGTTCTGTATTATCTTTGCATAAGTACCAACACTCTAAATAGGCCTGCCATCCCTAAGCGAGAGACACAGCACAGGAGTGCCAGCCAGACGAATGCCAGCGGGGAGAGAAGATCTGGCCCAAACAGCCATGGAGCAAGTGATATCCTCCCATTCCTCCCATTCCAGTGGGATACTCGCTCTCTTTGGATACATAAGCCTAGAGCACAGTGTTACGTGCACATAATTTGACTGAATTTTAGTCCTGAGTTAGAATTAATATTGCCTTGCAACGCATAGCTTTTAAGACTTAGTTTTTTATTACGATGGCTGTATTCAAAATCTATTAAAACATTTGTTGCATCACCCGACACTACTGGGTCACTGAAAAAAAAAACAAAACTGTGGCTGTGTGTGTGTGTGTGTGTGTGTGTGTGTGTGTGTGTGTGTGCCAGTACTGGGGCTTGAACTCACAGCTTCATGCATTTGCTGAGCTATTTTTGCTTAAGGCTGACACTCTACCACTTGCGCCACAGCTCCACTTCTGGAGATTATGATATTTTAAGGAGAACCATAACTCATTGTTTCATCGTAGATTCAGCATGGTACTGGTAAAAGCAGAATAGTGTCAGAAATATATTAGCTATATAAACTGTAATATTTCTTCTAACTGCATTTGTAAAGTCTGGCAAAGCACCTAAAAGAATAAAAAGGCAGAATTCCTATTTATGCTGCTAATTCATGAAATTCACCACATCTCTGTCTCTGTCTCTGTCTCTGTCTCTCTGTCTCTCTCTCTGTCTCTGTCTCTCTGTCTCTCTGTCTCTCTCTCTGTCTCTCTCTCTCTGTCTCTCTGTCTCTCTCTCTCTCTCTCTCTCTCTCTCTCTCTCTCTCTCTCTCTCTCTCTCTCTCTCTCTCTCTCTCTCTCTCTCTCTCTCTCTCTCTCTCTCTCTCTCTCCCTCGTGATATGGTGATGGTGTGGTGGTGGTACTGGGGTGTGAACTCAGGGTTTCTCACTTGCTAAGTAGGTAAGACTCTACACAGCCCTTTTCTGTCTTGATTATCTTTGAGGAAATATCTTGTTGGTTTTTGGACTGTGATTCTCCTTTTTATGCTTCCTGTAGTCCTTTCAATGACAGGCAGGTAAGAACATGTCAAGCTTTTTCTGTTGAGATGGGGACTCACAATTATTTTTTCTGCCCCAGAACCATGATTCTTCGGATTTCCACCTCCCCGGTATCTGGGAGGCAGATAGTGAAACAGTTTCAATTATCTATAAAGAGATACTTTTTCTGTCCATGACAAATTCCAATATAGCCAAAGAAGGAAAAAAAGTTGCTAATTAGAAAATATTGGGGCAGAGAGCATGACCTAGTGGTAGAGTGTGCCTACCTAACATGCATGAAGACCCCCAGAACCACATACATAGAAAAAGCTAGAAGTGGTGCTGTGGCTCAAGGGGTAGAGCTCTAGCCTTGAGAAAGCCCAAGGACAGTGAGCAGGCCCTGAGTTCAAGCCCCAGGACTGGCAAAAAAAGAATTAGAAATATTACTAACATATTCATTCAATTATTGATAGATTATCTTGGAGTAGACAAACTACTTTATGACTTACAGCCATAAAAACTAGGTAATCACGGAATGTTTAGGGAAAACATAGGAAGAAAAACGAACTACACGTTCGAAATCATTCATTGTTTGCCGTTTTCTGAACCTAACAGATACTGTAGGACGTCTCCAAGTTGCAAAGACTACCTTGGCCTTGACCTTGACCTTGACCTTGATTTTTTTTCCATGTCTGACTGTGTACTTGCAGCTCACTGAATATCCATGTGCTGGAAAAAGAGGCAGCCTGGTCACTGCTCTCGCACATCCTTTTCCTGAAGGTCAGTAGATAGCTACCGAACTCTCGTGTGTGTGTGTGTGTGTGTGTGTGTGTGTGTGTGTGTGTGTGTGTGTTTGTGCATAGATATTAGATAGATGATGAGAACGCATTGGGGTTGTCACGGATCCCCTCTGGACGCCGCTGCAGACACTGTTAATCTACCATGGCACCGTTTCCTTCTGAGCCACGAGCTGCCCTCGGAGTCCTCTGCCCCGGTGTGCGGGCAGCCGCTTCCCATCTCTCAGAGCTGCCATGCAGACAAATCAGGGGCTACGGGTGCCCAAGTGTCTCCCCAGGGAATGCTCAGACAGCAGACAGACAGCTGCCACAGCTGCCACGTTTCACAGACTGCATTCTAGGACTCCAGGATCAGACTCCACTTCAGATGACGATAAGCACAGGAGCACACTGCAAAAAACATGCTTTCTCCTATACCTGATGGCATTTTTTCCTACATTTTTCCAGTGCATATGGTATTCTGTGTTCTAGAATTTTGTGGTTATCAATAGGTCGTTAGCTTTGGGAGAGTGTTTTACCTGCCTATATTTTTGTGCTGTATTTTGATTTCATTTTACATAAGACTTAAATACTGGTGCAATTCTCTTAGCTATTTTTAATGATAAAGAGTCCAAATATGATTTCTTTAAATTCATTAAGGAAATCGCACCTATTTCCAGTGTCTCCGGAAACCGAGAGGAGACACAAGACAATCAGATCATCCTGCACTCTACGAGAGACTGAGATTGGGAGGTTCGCACTGCTGGGCCAGTTTGGGCAGAAGGTCAGCACGGATTCCATCTTCATAAAGAGAAGCTGGATGTGGTGACATATGCCTATAATCCTGAGTACTTAGGAGGGCTGCCACTCATGCATGCATCTGAACAGAAAGTGAGACTCTTTTACGGCATATGCATCTGGAATCCAAGCTACCCAGAAGGTGACTGGTAGGAGGATTTTTAGCTTGAGGCTGTCCCTGAGAGAGGTATGGGGGGAGAAACATGTGACCCTATCTGAAAAAAGAAGTACATCCAGGCACTGGTGGCTCAAGCCTATAATCATAGCTTCTGAGGAAGTTGAGCTCCGGGGATCATATTTCAAAGCCAGCCTTGGCAGAAAAGTCCATGAGACTCTTATCTCCAATTAATCACCAAAAATCTGGAAGTAGAGCTGTGGCTCAAGTGGTAGAGCACTAGCCTTGAGCACAAAAGCCCAGGAACAGTGTCCAGGCAAAGTTCAACTCCAGGACGGGCACACACACACACACACACACACACACACACACACGTACACACAGACCAATAACTCAGTCAATAAGCAGTATAACAATTTCTATTTCTGATTATCTTTATTCCTCACAATACTTCAATAAATATTTACATTCTATTTTGTATTAGCATATGGCTCTCCCCTCAGAGCGAATGTACCTCTGCAGTTGTGCATCTGGTATATAAAATTGCTTGTAAGTTTTTGGTGCTAAGATTCCTTCAAAGTCAACATATTTCACACCATAGTAAAAGCCTTTCAAAATCATTGTTAACTTTTGCGAGTCTTCTTTCTATGTTGTGCTGTGTTATGGTGGTAGGGATTAAACTCGAGGCCTCACACTTGCTAGACAAGAGCTCTACCACTTGAGTCACTCCAGCTGTCTGTGTTTTTAACGTACTTTTCGGTGTTGTGAGCTTTTCTCTAGGCTCACCTCAGACCACAATTCTCCTGTCTCTTCTTCCTGACTAACTGGGATTATAAGCATCCACTAACACCCATAGCCCAACTTTTGCTACAAAGAATCTGACTACACAGCAGGAATATAGAGAGATTACCAGACTTTGAGCAAAGCTGCCCAATATTCCCTTGGCCTTGGAAATATTGACTCTGGATGGGGCGTAGAGGGAAACACTAATGAAACTCCATATCTTGCCCATGTTAATCTAATCCAATTAATAAAATTTCCAGTCATGGTTTCAGTTGTTGTCAGCCAGATATTACCTAATATACTTCTCTACATTGCTGGGGAAGAGGTATGGAAGGCTGGTATGGAAGGCTCCAGAGCATTCTGATTCCAAGAACTACTAATTCCTTCATAGGCTATTTGAATAACTATTGTCCCTCTGAAGGAAAATTTCTGGAATACGAACAAAACTTAGAGACATCCATATTAATAAGTTAAAAAGCCAAGAATATTTTTTCAAACATGAGATACATTGTCTATATTTGTGTTATGCATAATACACTGTCAGCCAAAAGAAATCTGACCATGAGTTAGCAAAAAGGCTCCAGAGAATGTTTCCCCCTCTACACCAGTACTTGTTTTTAGTATCACAGGAAACTGCTAATGTATAAGCAATAAACATCAGTTCAGGTATCTGCATAAATTTTTTAAAAAGTAAAGTTTTGATTTTTAAAAGCCGTAACCAACAAGGAACAGAGATCCAAGCTTTTGACATGTCTAATTACGCCCAGACTGGTTCCCAAAGATTTGCCAGTTGAATAACATTTTGTACAAGAATATTCTTGTTTTAGAATCCCATTACATCTCTCCAAATCTCTTTCAATATTCTTTCTTCCAGAAATCACCTTTTGCTACTGACTATAGTGTCCATTGATGAACTCTGGCAATCCATAAACACTTGGCACGGGACTAAACTACAGGTTGAAAAGCGTCCTTTGTAATTTTGTGCCTGGTTAGATGGCTCCCAATTTTGTTACTTACCACTTGTAAAGGAAATCTATCAAACCAGTTGAAACATTTATAATGACATTTTAACTCTCTTCCATTGAAAAAGCATTGAAAAGTATTCCATAAGTGCAGTATTTAGAAGGAAGCCTATTATTTGCGAGAGGACACAAATGTCTGATACCTGCTGTTGTAAAATTGCCTTCCAAATTCAAGGAAATGTCTTACAGAAGGGAGGTTGATAATGGAGTCCGAGCTGGCCCTTGGGAACACGAATGCCTCATCCCATGTTGTGTCATCTATTGACCCTCAGAAACTTGATAAAACGGAAGACAGATTGCCCTGGTCTTCTATGTGTTTAAGTATCAAGTTGATCCATAACTTTCACAAGAGCCAGAAATCATTTATTGTCAGCGCTGTCCAGAATATATCCTGACAGTTCAGCGACACTTTCACTGCCATTTATTTTCAAATCAATACTCAATTACGAAGAGGAAGATTCACTCCCTTGCCCATTTTCAAGATGAAATTATGGACTGGAGCAATAACACTTAGTCAAGGCAAACCATTGCCTATTAACTCAATATGGTACCATGCAGCAGCCAGGTACTTTATTAAGGTTCACTCCCACTCCCTCGCTCTTTTTGGCTTTTAATTAATCATTGTGAAAAAGGCCTTTCACATTGTGACTGATGACCAGAGAAAACAATTTTCTCCTAACTGCCTTTTAATTTCAACTCTGGGAGAGCGCATTGACCGAATCTCACAACAACCCATCAATGCTAGTTTTTAATGCGTTTTCTCCTTTGTTATTGAGAAGAATGGAGCCTGAAGAAGCTTCCTGCACCTCTTCATAACTCACGTCATTGATTTGGTAAATGCTACACATTTACTACTAGATAAAAAGCATTATCAATGAAGATACTAGGTACTATATAAATTATATCATTAATGAGAAATAAAGCTCCCTACGATATTGAGAGGAAAATCTGAAGTCATACGAAAAACAATAGTGGGATTGGATTCATTTACAGGTTACATCTATGACTTCCTGCTTCTGCTTCTTTAGATTTTTCTTTACTCAGATGGTAGATAGTAATTTAACTGAGGGGGTAAAAAATCTGAAGTTGGACTGATGAAAACAGAGGTATTCCTTACAGTGACAAATCTGCAGGACTGCATAGGTCACCTTTTATTATTATGTTTGTACACTAGGTAGGCTTCCTTGTGTTTTAGACTAGGGAGTAAATACATAGACTAAAGTATAACCTCTCACCATGAATACCAGCATGCTCTTCACAAAAATAATTTAAAAAATGAAAACTTCCTGTCCTTTTAGAGAAAGACCGTTTTTTTTAGGCAGCCAAATACACTCTAACAAATAATGCCATAGAGAAAGCTTTCAAGAAGTTCGCTGTATTTGACAGCATTTGACTGAGGTGGGATGGGCCACTGAGTCAGAATTAATAAACTCTGGCAAAGTGAGGAGACAGTCAAGGAGTCCAGTAAGTAAGAAGGCCCCAGGCTGTAGCTAAAGAACCGAGGGGAACCCATTGTGGTGGAAACAGAAATTATTTCCTACTCTTCACCATTCTACTATCCTGAAAATAAGAAGCCATTGAAATGGTTGATAAATGGAGACAACAGGCAGAAAGCAGACTCAAGGATTGGGTTCACATCCTGAAATTATCCTAGGTTTCTCCTAAGAGCAATGGGTTAAACAAAATGTGGAGGGGCAGGGGCGGGGGCAGTAAGGAGCCTCTCAAAGAAATCTCAGGAAGAAAAAGAAATGGTAGGAAGATACAAGAGAAGGTGAGAGTCAACCAAATGGTAAATAATTTATCTAGAAATATAGTCATAAAATAATATTTATTGAAATGAACTCCAGGAAATGGAAACAAGAAATTTTTTTTCATTGCTGTTTTTGTTTCCTTTTCATTTTGTCTTATTTATTCATTTATCTGTCTTAGGAGGGATCAAGGAAGGGAACAAAAATGGTGGGACAAAGATCAAATGAATGTAACAGGGATACTCAGTAGTCACTGTGTGGAAAATGAACTTTACAACTTGCGCGTGGGGAAAAGAAGGAAAAAACTGGGAGAGAGCAAAAGAAGAGCAGCGTTGTCCAAAGAGAAATGTTTCATTACCTGACCTCTGGAACCATAACCCTTCTGTATATGTCCTTTATAATAACAATTAATATGCAAGAAGAAAATTAAAATACCCAAACTTTTAATATAATGTAACAAAATATCTGCAGTAAAGAAAAAAACCAAATATACATGAAATATATCTTTTTTTCACCAGTGCTGGGTTTGAACTCAGAGCCTGAGCACTGTCCTTGAGCTTTCTCAAGACTCTAACACTTGAGCCACAGCACCGCTTCTGGCTTTCTTTTTCAGTGTATGCAGTACCGAGGAATCAAACCCAAACCTTCGTGCATACTAGACAAGCACTCTACCACTGGGCCACTCACATGGCCCTATAAAATATATCTTTCTTTAAACCTCAAGTCTCTAACCTCTTTGCAGCAGCTATAAAATTCTCTTTCTCTCAATTTTATAATTGTTTACTCTGAAAGAAATATTGCCACTGAAAGTATGACTTTTTTTCATCTTTACTTGAATAAGAGGTGAAATAGATACTATATCTGATGAGGAGGCTGTTCAAGTGTTTTGTATATTAGCTTTCAAAGTGTGCATTTCTCACTTATTGTGCACATGTACTGTTCAGAAGTCTTTGTTGGGGATTCTAGGATTTGTCTTTATTTTACCTACATCAGAACAGCACTGAGATCAGAATATAGTTAGAATAACATCTCCAGCTCAGGCATTTAAACAACTCAATAGTTTTTAGTCCCGGGTGTTTTAACTCCCTTATTCATTCTATTATCCTTTCAGCAAATAGACAACTTACAGAAGAGAAATTTTTAAAAATCTCTCTTTTTTTTAAGATGACTAGTTTTCTACTATAATCTTAGCTTCTCAGAAGGATGAGAAATGAGAATCCAGGTTCAAAGCTAGCTCAGGCAAGAAAATCTACAAGATTCTGATTTCCAATTAACTCCCAAAAGTCTGAAGTAGAGCTGTGTCTCAAGACTACAGGTAGAGAGTTAACTTTAAAAAGAAAAGCTCAGATAAAGCACCCAGGCCCTAAGTTTGGCACAAAATAAACCATAAAATCACAACAACAAAAATAGCCAAATGTGGGCTGGGAGTGTGGCCTAGTGATAGAGTGCTTGCCTAGCATGCATGAAGACCCAAGTTCAATTCCACAGCACCAGTTGTGATGGTGGCTCAAGTGGTAGAGCTCTAGCCTTGAGAAAGCCCAAGGACAGTGCTCAGGCCCTGAGTTCAAGGCCCAGGATTGGCAAAAAAAAATAGACAAATGCTAATACTGAGCAGGCTTTTTTTTAAAGAAACATGTTAATATCAATTAATCTGTTACAGTCTCTTCCACAGAATGCTTGTTAGTTTTCCTGTTCATAAACCCATTGATTTTTCTTCTACATTGCTCTCTGAAAGTCTTGAAAACCAACAGCTCCCAAATCAGCATGAATACTAGCAACCTAGTAGGCACTGGGAAAATAATATGATACATTTGAACAAAAAGACATTTTTGTAAAAATTATAGTTATTTGGCCCATTCTCACAGTTTCCTAAAAGCACCCATTCTAGGATTTGTCTTTATTTTACCTACATCAGAATTTATCCAGTGCACACAGATCTAGCAATGATGGTTGAAAATGATAGCAATTTTTTAACATCTGTCTGAACTGGTGATACCAACTTGTAAAAACAAGAAGCTGAGGGTATATCTTAGAAGGAAATCTTCGTAGTGGGTTGAAAACAATGAACCTGTTGCTAAGACACCTCACAGGCCTGTCCAGAAAACCTGTGAAAAGCCAGAACTCAGATCTGTGGTTGAATTCAAAGCTTTGAAGAGCAGAAAGTGCATCTGATGATCTATAAGGCAGAAAACGCCAAAGGCAGAAGAAAATTGGTGAACTTGAAGAGAGGTTATTTGAAAAGAAAACAACATTAATAAAGAAAAATGAAGCTGGCACAGTGGTTCATACTTTGTGATCCCTGATATTTGGAAAGCAGAAATGAGAAGCATCCAGTTGAGGCTGGCCCAGTGTGAGAAACGCATCTCACCATTGTGTGCCAGCAGGCAATTCCAGTGGTACTGAATGAATGTTTATGGTCCTAGCTACTGAAGATGCTGGGACCTGAGGAATTGCAGTTTTAAGCCAGGCCATTCAGATAAGTCCCTAAAACCCCATCTCCAGATAACTGATGGAAAGCCAGGCTGGAACTTTGATTCACGTGGTAGAGTACCAACAATGAGTAAACAACCTGAGTTTAAGCCCAAGAACCTTGATGCAAGTAAGAAAAAATAGAAAGAAAAAGAAAAAAACTATTTCCTGGGATCATTATATGAAAAACCCACTTAGTCCAATGCTATTGCATAACTTAACATATCAACTATACTCTCTATTATAAGATATTTATATTCGAGAAAATAAATCAATTTTGTCACATTTTTCTTTTCATACAGAAAAAGATAAGCTTTTCCTAACATGTAACTACAAAATATCATACTTTTGTGCTATTGTAGATTTTAACACTCTACAATTATTTTTCAGAATAATGCAAGAAGACAATAGGTCTTAAAATAGATAGCTCCTAGTCTTATCCTAGTATTTCAATTATAATCTTGTCTGTGAATTAAACAGAAAGCAAAAAAATTAGCAGTACAAACTTGTCAAAAGAAATATCTCCTTCAGTCATATCTGAATAAGAAAAATAATAACTCCCAAAATTGATGTCTAAAATTTTGTTAACGTTAGGCAAGTGATGAAGAAAACCTTCTAAAGGTGTGTAGATTAAATGAATCTTTAAAAAGAGTATCTCACTAAATATTTATAACTAAATGTTATTCTGATAAATTAATTTTCCCTCATTCACTAAGAAATTGGGCGACAATCAAGCATCTTTGTGTCTTAATAAGCATTGCATCAGCAATCCCTACTTGTGCATACAACTCTTGAAAATTATTCAAATGAACTACGAAACAGCTTTTTTTTTAGTGCCCTGCTTCTTGTCTCTTCATTCCTGTTATTTAAAAGCATACTTTGACAGAATGGAATGTTCCAGAGAGTGCTACTTTAAAGATATTCTAATTCTGCTCCACTCAGGGAAGAGAAGTTTAATATTAGTTTCTAACTATCAGTGATGTTTATAGTATGTTAAAGGACAGGTACAGTGGATTAGTCAAAGTAAAATTAGTCAGAAAAATCAGGTGTATAATAGCACTCTTCTGATTTGAATTTGAAGGTGAAGAATAAACCAGTAAATAAAAAAAATTATCCCTCTCCAACTCTAAAATCTTCTGTGCTGAATGGAAGAAAATAGGAGCCAGGAGTTTGAATTTGGCCTAGTGGTAGAGTGCTTGCCTAGCGTGCACAAAGACCCGGGTTTGATTCTTCGGTACCATATACATAGAAAAGCTGGAAGTGGTGCTGTGACTCTAGCCTTGAGAAAGTCCAAGGGCAGTGCTCAGGTCCTGAGCTTAAGCCCAGGACTGGCAAATATATATGAATACAAGAAAATAGTCATGGAACCTCAAGAAACTCTTCTTCCTTTCCCTCGTCCACCTTCACCTCTTTCTTTCCTCTCCCTTCCTTTACCATGTCCTCTTTCTCTTGCCTGTTTCTGTCAATCATCCTCCTTGTCTCCTGTTTACATTCCCCCCCTTCTTTTCTCTACCCCCTCCCTCTCCATCTCTTCTGTCTCTGTTTCTCCCTTTCACCCTCCCTCCCCACCTCTGTCTCTGATCTTCTTCCTCCTGGACTCTGCTCCCAACACAACAGAATGGTAAGATAAAAGAACACTACATTTGATATTTATTTTAAAGCATAGCCATAACACGGGTTAATCTGGCTGCATCTCCACCATTCAATTGATCTCCAGAGTTAACACACAATCACTATCCACAGAAGACATTCATATTTTTGGTAACTGTAATACATAGACATACAACCACAAGTGAGCAAATTGCTATTCTTTAGAACTATAAAATTAAGCAAAGATGTTAATACTTTTACTAATATGGACATAATCTTAAATTAGATTTGACTGCTAGCACATTATATAACTTATATTTTCAATACATATGCCCTAAAATAGATGCCACTATATTTATACTTAGCTTTTCCTTATATCTCTACAAACTAACTCTTCAGATTCTACGGTAATTAAAATATTTATTATACCACCTATCCAAATTTAATATGCTATGTGCAATATACTCACATATATACATGTGTACACATATGTGGGTACAGATATACAGAGATATGTATATACATATATGTGCCTCTAAGTATCGGTATATATTATTTATGTATGTGTGCATCTCATCCAGCATATAGATATAATATTAATATAAAAATTATTAATCAGCTCCTGAGAAAATCTGATTTAAGGTCACTTAGTGCAGCCAGGACAACAATGGTCAGGCTTACAGCAGTGAGGCAGGCCTGGTCCTCGTAACTGACCAAGCACTTCCAGGAAAGCTCTGAGGGGAGCATGAGAGCCAGAGCCACTGTGAAATCCTAGCATTTCTCCCCTCTCCTCTATGACACCTTGATAAGGCAATTATGGCATAATTACCTTAACAAGTGGCATTACAGGAAATTATTGTCATTCTCCTGTTAAAATAACACATCATCATCACAGACAAATTCCAGAATCCCCAATCAGCATCTCATTACCTGCATTTGCTCAGAAATGAGCACAATTGGTGGCAAGAACTGACAAAGTATCTGAAAGGAAAAAACGTGAACGAAGACTGTCGGGAAAATCAATAGTCACATAACCAAGTTAACCCCCAATGATCAAATTTGCTGTTAAATAGCAACACTTCCTCCTCATTAGAGAACCCTGAAAACCTGGCACCTCCTTTGTTTGCTATAAATACGTGTGCTTTGCTTTCCTGCCATCTTGATTTCCTCCAAGACAGCTCCATTCTTCTACAACACTGCAAATTATGAAGCTGTGTTCTGTAAGTGATATAATTCTCAGCCACATGTCACTTCCATAGAAACATTTATTTTTAAGCCACTCACTTTTTGGTACAATAATATGTTTCTGAATACATTCGTCTTTAACAAAAACAAAGACTTAAATCTTTATATACCTTTTCATATAGCTCCATGTGTGACTTCTTTTTCATTAAAGAGCTTAGCAATAAAATTGATAGATCCAGAGTCAACATTAGAAAAATGTAATAGTAGAAACCCAGTATGCCCTCAAATGGAAGTGTGGGTGCTCAGGTACCCCAGGGCATCTCAAAGGCAGAGTCCCTGTGCAGTTAGCCTATTGGATTTCACATATTTCTGGCCACCCTCTTTCTTGACTGTCTAGGAATTATGACACATATTTGTGGCTATGTGAGACCATATAAACAGGTGCTGAGCATTTATTGAAGAGTCATATGAAATTTGAGTCTACTTATTGCACAAATATTTCAAAGCCAGTCAAGAATGGAAACTATCCTAAATGGGTATATTAGCAAAATAATGTAGAATTTACATTCTTTTCTATAATGAGAAATCAGAAGAGTGATACATAGCTATAGTTGAAAAAAGACAGTCAGCAATATCAAGCAGTTTTCTTTGCTGAGTGTGAATGGTGGTATTTTTCCAGATCCGCTAATACGATTATTTAAAAAAATCTACCAAGGGAAATGGTTTAGTGAAAAAATATTTTCATGGTGTCCTCTCATTTTTAAAACAAAATTATTGTAAAAGTGATGTACAGATGAGTTACAGTTTCGTGAGTCAGGTAATGAGCACATTTCTATTTGAACAATATCACCTCCCAGTTTTTCCTTCCTATTCCCTCTCCCCCACAAGCTGTACAGTACATTTTCAATAGTGTTTACTGAGTTTCAGTGTCACACTGGTTCATCTTTTACCCCACCATTTCTGCATCCCTCTCCCCCCTCCCCGAGAGATAAATGAACAAATAAAAGGAAAAGAAAACAACGATAGCAACCAAGAAAGGACAAAAAATATCTCCTGCTTCCATTTCCTAGAATTCATTTTGTTAATTACTATTTTATATTATGAGATATTCATAGCTACTGCACATTAGAATATCCTTTCCTTAGAATATCCTTAAGGGAGCCAAGAACTCTGCTTTCTTTCCTTTTTTTTATTAATAAGTCACTCAGATTAAATAAACTTTACCAGTTTAAATACCAAAGTATCTGAGAGCCTACCAATGTAAAAAAGAGAAGCTGCACTGATGTGAATCACTATCATGTATAGTAGGACTAAGACTTGATGACAGAATGCTGGCTGCAGTGACTGGTCCGGGTATTTCCAAAACATCACAAGATGGAAATGAAAGATGTCACTTCTTTCCTGAGAACTGAGGGCCAACAGAGAGAGTGGCATGTCATGTTCCCTTTCCTTACTTGTTCCCAACCACAATTATGTTTGGGTTCACTTTAATTCTAATAGTTGAAGGCTTATTTTTTAAGAAATGTTAAAAGAAAAAAAAAGAAGTAGAAGAAAAACCAGCGATAAAAATTCTGCATGGGTTTGATTCCAAAACACTTCACAGGGAAATGAACGAGCATCTCATCACCCTCATCCTTTCAAAGCACACTGTTTCTTCTGCAGATTTATATGGTAGGTAAATAAAACAATCAATCTCATGTCATGCCTACTTGGACCTTTCTCTTGAGGGAAAAGTACCTGGTACTTGAATTTCTCACTCTTGTTGTAGAGTTTATCTGCGCAAACATGACAGACTGAAAATGACCATGAAGCTAGCCAGCGACTACTGAGTGTGCGTATATGAAATAGTTGGTGACCAACCTGGTTGGCTATCTCTTGATATCCAATCATGTGTCAGCACAGGCCAGGCATCACGGCATATACCTGCAATAACATCTATACAAAAAGCAGAGATTGGAGGAAGGTAGTTCAGGGCCTGTTATGGCAAAAAAAAAAATGTTAGGGAGACACTAGGTCAAAACAGAAGATGTACCTGATGGGTTCATTTACACCATGGTAGATTCTAGAATTCCAGCTACCCAGGAGGCAGAGTTAGGAGAATCGAGGTCAGAGGCCCACTCAGAGGCAAAAGAGAGCAAAATGCTATGTGAAAACTTAACAATAGCTAAATCACCGAAGGCATGGCTCAAGAGGTAGGAACACCTGCTTCACAAAAGTGAGGCTCTGAATTCAAAACCCAGTGTCACCAGAAACATCAAATGAAACAAACTAGAAGTCAGAATACAAGCTTCTAGCTCGGGCTCTCTTTTCTGCAACGTCTGTGATAAGAAATCGGTATATTCCCTAAAAGTTCCGTTGTTCAGAGACAACATGGAGGCGCATTTGAAACGTTTCGTGGCATGACTCTAAACTACTCATTTGTGCAACGGTACACGGCAGCTCGTATTTCAGAATGTTCCAGGTTGCTCCCACACAACTCAGGCACTTTGAAAAGACATGTGAGTCACAAAATCACTTCCTTGAACTATTGTGGCCCTTGATGAGCCTATATTTATCATATAATTATTGGCATCTTTGCTACTAACATGAGCGCTAATAAAATATCTCTGTGTGGGCAGAGTAATTGCACTGGGTCACCTTGAAGATTATACTGTTGGTTGGCCTGCAGCAGATGTTCATTTCATCTGATTTGCATCCTTTTTCCTTATGTCTGTTACACTTCATCAAAGCGCAGTAATTAATGCAACACAGAAAGTAAATTCTGAAGAATATCATAAAATGATAATCATAGGCTTGGAGTGCATATGAGTAAGATACCGGTCCTCTCTCCTCATGGTGTCATAGATAAATATCTAGGAACTCTTCTGTATAAGAGATAGAACAAAGACAGGGGCAAATGTTAAAGGATGTGATACACACACACAAAAAGGAGAGAATTGGTTTTTATTATAGGGCTAACTTGAAAATTCAGTGGTTCTGTAAATCAATACTAATCATTTTATTTTTACCTTCTATCAAGGATATATGAAAAAATGTTTTCTTAGGGTTGATTTAAAATTCTCAAAACCTGGTGGCCCCATCTCTAATCATAGCCATTGGGAGGCTGAGACAGAAAAATCATGGATTTCAATCAGCTAATTAGCTATGAAATGAGCTCCAGGTCAGCCTGCATGCCACGGTAAGACACTTTCAAATCCAAGAACTCTTCCATGATTGTTTATCATATTTGTGAAGAGTTTTCTTTTCACCTCTTTTATGCCTATGTCAAATATATGTCAGCTAAATTCTTTGCATGGCTCAAATTATGCATTTCTCACAGTTTAAAAAAAACAAATAAGAAAATAAACACAATAGCAATGTACAGTAGGAATGTATATGCATGAAGGTGAGGTGATTCTTTATATGAAATTGGTGAAATGGTAAATTTAGAGACCAGACCGTTGGCCGCGTGGTAGTTTGACAGAGCCCATGATTAAGTTTGTCTTTTCAATTTTTCACACATGAAAGGGAAAAATTGTGAACAATTTTCATTTGGCTTCTTCAGAGTAAAGGTAACATCCCTGCTCTTGATAATTAAGCATTCTAATTGCAGGCTTTCCCACATCTGTTCCCATAGTCCTAGAGTCAATGCAGCAAACCCGTACTTGTCTTCTTTCAGGTTGCTATAGAGTTATGTCCTGTTTCACAAATTTGAATGTTTTTAAATGAGGTCAAATCAAATTTTATATTCAATTGATGAACTCTTAGAACTCATTTCCTTATTGCAAGAGCCATACTTTCTCACGTAGGGGCTTGTTTATCCTAAAGAAATCCAGTTTTCTCTCCAATATGCCCCTGATACCTGACTTATCACACTTCCTGCCATACGTTTTTTGTTTGTTTTTTTTTTTCTACCAGAGCTGGGGCTTAAACTCAGGACCAGGCACTGTCCTTGAGCTTTCTCAAGGCTCGTACTCTGAACCACTTGAATTACAGCACCACTTCTGGCTTTTTTTTTCTGTTTATGTAGTATTGAGGAATTGAACCCAGGGCTTCATGCATGCTAGGCAAGCACTCTACCACTAAGTCACATTTCCTTTCATGAGCATCAACCCGCTCCCTACTATGATGCAGAGCAGAAATCACAAAGGAGAGAAGCAGTGATTACAATTCTTTTACATACCTTACTCCACAAAGCAGTCATCCCTTGAAATGTCAGGGATATTGGTTCTAGGATTTTCTGTAGTTTCCAAAATGCATAGGTGCTAAAGGCCCTTCTTTGTGAAATGGTGGAGTAGTTTTATATGCCATACTGTAACTTCAAGCTAACTGTAGATTAATCGTGATACAATGCAATGTCATCATAATAATCATTCCGATGTATTATTTATGGGATCATGACGACAAAGAAAACATGCACACATCTTAAGCCCAGAGGCAATGTGTCTTTTCCAATTGATTGGATTCCACATTTTCATTGAGTCTGCAGATATACAGCCGGCCTAAGCAGAAGATCAACTGAGCTTTCCTTTAAGTTGTAGGCTCATTCACACACACACACACACACACACACACACACACACACACACGCTCGTACCATGCGCACACATCAACCCTCCACTTGCACACCTGGGTCTCACTTGCCTGAGTGAGGTCACGTCTTTTGCTGTGTGGTACTGGTCTGGCGTCACTGATGCGGAGGAAGTGACCAACATGACAAGGGTCCCTCATGGGCTTCCTGTGAAAAAGCTTGAGCAATTCTCACAATGCCCAGACAAATCTCTACTCTTCCCAAGGAATTTCCAAGGAAATTCCCCTGTATTCTGCCACCAAGGTGATTGGAGAATATCTACTAAATCCTATCACTAAAAGATCCCTCACTGAAGCGTGCCGACATCTTCCAAGGAGCATTAGCCCTCACATGGCTGCTCCTGAGAGGCTCCAGCCGTGTGGCGATGTCACACAATGGGCTAAGCTGGTGCCACTAAGCCCCTGGTATCGCCCAACACCGGGCCTGGACGAGCGGTAGAGTTTTGGTCTAGAATAGTCAAGGAGCTCCTGTGTTGAAGTCTAGGTGTTCGATGAGAAGCATTGAGAAGTGGATCCTTGAAAGGTATTTCTCAGCATTTCTCTTTCTCTCCCCTTTTTTCCACTTAATTTGAATGTGAGGCATTACAAAGTTATCGAGTTTTTAATGATGCCTCATGTCTTCTGTAGAGTGTAGACTATGGTGGGAGGGGGATTGCCTTAACAGTGTAAAAAGCACAATAATAAGTTTCAACAAGAACCAGCTGGATTTCCCAGTAAATTCTCTACCTTCATAAAGTACACAGTACTGGTTTTGATAGTTAACATCCAAACATAGGTGGCAAAAATATAATTAATTCTCAAATAGAGTGGACAAGAATCAGAAAAGTTTGTGCATTACAAGTTAAAGACTATGTAAGTAGCTAATGTATATAATCAGAGATCTTTATCTAGTTGGATATTATTGTGAAAGATTAAATTAAAAGTGGGTTATTTTTTAAATTAAATATCTGGTTACTAACATGAACATGTGCTCATTTGAACTATTTCTTTTGTTTTGTTCTTGCCTTAGAGATATATTCAAGGTAGGGAGAGAATGGAAAAGATATGTAAATAAATCTGGCTTTGGTGATATTGATAATTAAGAAAAGTTCTTCCATTTTCTGTGAAAATATATATTGTTAATGTATGATCATACTGAAATTAAATAAATATTTTAAAGTAAGGCATATTTATTTTCAATAATAATGGTAAGAATAATGAAAAGCAATCACGAGATGCTGTCTCCTAACACAAATGAGAAATGATAATGCGATTTATGTTTTCATAGGATATCATTTTAAAAGCCTCTAGGAATTTTTTAGAAAACAATCTTGTTAGAAAACGCCTATTTGTGTTTTACATTTCTCTGCTTTAAATTATGCATTCTTGCAAAGCATACTTTTACTGCAGTTCATTAATTTTTAGAATCCATAGGTTTGTAGAGCTCAATTTCTTTAATCATGCATGTAAAATTAATTATTAGAATTTTTCATTTTGCTGATTTCAGCAAGTGTTTGGAACTATACAACATGGCCTTCAGCTAAATATGTAGCATCTAGCAGAAAAAGGAAAAATGGCTAATTTTTTCTTAAAATGAATTTCCTGTTTCAATAACTTGTGTTCAAATCATTAGGGCACATATCTATTTATTTTTTTTCACATTTTCAGACAATATTTGGAACTAAAACTTGCCCTCCTCATAAAATATTCAATTAGACCATGAATTTTATAATTTTCTTAAAAAATAGATCTGTTGTAGTGGTGAATTCATGTTAAGGAAGCTAAGTAGCTGTATCAATATATCTTTCCCTATTAAACAAATATTTTTCTTAAAAAATACCTAACGTCGGGCTGGGAGTTTGGCCTAGTGGTAGAGTGCTTGCCAGTTCGATCCCTCAGTGCCACATACATAGAAAAAAAGCCGGAAGTGGAGCTGAGGCTCAAGTGGTAGAGCACTAGCCTTGAGCAAAAAATAAAGTCCAAGGACAGTGCTCAGAACCTGAGCTCAAGCCCAGGATTTGCAAAAAAAACAACAAAAAAAAACCTAATGTCAAAGAAATCACAGAAGTATTATATGCTCTATAAAGATAAACTAATATTTAAATATAGGTATGATACCAACTTCCTGACACAAAATGGCAGCTTCATAAACTTTTAGTATGTAGAAGTCAATCATCTTGGTTTCATTTAGAATCCTTTTCAAAAAGAGACAACACTAGAATTAAAAAAAATGCAAACGAAGTGCCACAAAAGGTGACAAGAATGTTCTGGGCAGCACTCTTGTAAGAAATCTTTACAGGACCCAGTGTTGCTCAGAAGATCTTGTTAAGAATAAAATGAACAGACTTTATTCTTTATCTTGATCTCTGTCCTTATTTGTTGATGTAAAAACTAAAGTGTTTGCCACCTATAAGTATGCCTCCCACAGATGCAAAATAGATACACAACTTTAAGTGACTAGAAAATATAGTAGAATACCATGTGCATTAAATTCTATAAAACAGAGTTAGGACTTTCAAAGACAAAGTTCTACAGAAAGCCACTCTTGGATTATCCTTTGGTATTTTCTGTCTAATGAACAATTGAATGCTCATTTTTCACAGAAAAAAAATTGTGTGATAGCTAATGTGGGAAATGAACTGGAGTATAAGATTCTGTATTTTGAGGTTGGTTAACATTGGTTAAAATGATATCTTTTCTTTCCCCATTTGAAATGCACAGGGAAGATTTACATTCCAAGACAATGAAAGAGATAAAAATGACAGTCTCCTAAACACACACACACACACACACACACACACACACACACAGTGATGTTCAAAATGTACCTTCGTTTGGGTTTCATTGATTTTTATCCTTTGAAACAAGGTGTTTTTTTTTTAATTTTCAAATATGACATGTGCATTGTTCAGCCACACCAAAAACAGTACAATTTGCTACCAACCATGTTGTCAATTCTGCTTCAATCTTCCCTGGCTACTGAAGTAAAACATGCTGAGCTATGACATCCTCTCGGAGGCAGGAGAAAATGTACAAAGCCATATCATTCTTTTTCCAGCCAGTTTTCTGTCCTACCTTCTCTCCAGGGCATGCCCTTTCTTCAGTAGAGGGCCGCAGCCATGCGCCTGAGAACTGTGGTCTGTCACAGTGTGTGCTCCATTGATTAACCATGAAAACAGTAATGGAACTGCCATTGATCCTTGAAATGGCTCCTTCGAAATCCTTTAGACATCCAGGGGGGTCACTACTCATGTTCCAGCGAGAGGATAAGCTTCTGACCGCTGGCTAACTGTGCCTGCCCTAAACTACTTACCTTTCCATTACCAGCTTAACAACTGCCTGCCAGAGTTAGAGTGTATGAAAAATAGATGAAACAATCCCCCTCCCCCCAAATTTCACCACCACTGCCGAGAATAATTTGCATGACTGCCTTGGAGTTCTCAGTCTAGAAAATCACTCCTGCACACCAAGATACATAAAGCAACTCCATCTCCCGTTTTATCGGTCCTGAAGTTAACACTAATAGATACGGCTGCTTCTTAACATCAATTTTAACTTCTCGAAGCCCTTTACACGTTTCTGACACTTGCTCATGTCTCAAGATTTTATAGAGGAATGTAAGGAGGGTGCTGAAAAGTAAGGAAAATTATGTGTTCAGGCCTAAGAAATGTTCCATAGCTGTGTGAAAGGTACAGAAGCAAAATGTATGGCAGAGACCACGGGGGCCTCTCTCCACATACAAACCACTATCCATCCATGCACCTCTCCACTCCAATCCACACGGATTAACTCCTACACCACTAACTAATCTCAAGTCAAATACTCCCTATTCTCTCCTATCCACAAAGCATTTGTACCCAATAATCAGATTGTCTGTCTGGAGTTGCCTGGGCAGCTTGTAGGAGCCAGCTGGATCTCACCCAAGCTCGGGCTTTGGCATTCTACAGATGTTTAGTAAAGGTAACTTTGGTAATAGAATAGTCGTAGTCTGCTGCCCTGTAGCGTCCTTGTCCCTGGCCTCAGTGATTTGTATTTAACTGGTAGGGCATCCCCATGCAGTATTTGTGCGGGGTTATAGTGAGCTCAAGTTCAGTAGTGAAGAATGTCCTGGCCCGATTGGAAAGGAAACCTTTGGGTGTCTCTAAACCCACCCTGACATCCATGCAGGTATCCGCGACTGGTTTTTCTACCACTTTTCAGGTCGGTGAGAAAGACACAGAGGGTTTCTAAGGTGACAGATTCGTGAGCCCAGGGGGCCGGGGGACAAGAAGTGAGACCTTTCCACCCAGGGTGCAATGTCCGGCCGTCCTGAGGGCTCAGAGGTCAGGTGGTGGCACCACAGAGGGGACCTTGGTGTGATGTGGCCCTGGGGGAGGTGAGGGGCCTCCAGAAGGGACACCCCTCACTATGGCCACTTGCAAGGAGGGGCACGGTGGGAGGAGAAAGGGCCCTGCAGTGGAAGGTGACCCTGATCCACTCAGGGGAGAGGGGTCCGAGGAAGGACAAAATGGCAAAGGGTGGCGGGGAGCCGGAATGACAGCCCCGCGTGGGCCCCGGGACGTGGAGGTGCCCGAGATGTGTACTGGGGACATGGGGAAAGAGGCGCACCGCCCTGGGGGCCAGGGGCCCGGCTGGCTGTGAAGGGGTTCCAGAGAGAAGACATGCGCATGGGTGAGCACCTGGGCGGGAGTCCAGAGGAGAAAGGATCCCCAAAGACCCGTGGGCTACAGCGCCCCGTGGTACTGTGGCTAAGTTGCAGTCATGGATGGGTAGGGTTAGGGTTAAATCCCTGAGGGCCTGTCCACGGGGACTTGTGCGTGTGTGTGCATGTGTGTGTGTGTGTGTGTGTGTGTGTGTGTGTGTGTGTGTGTGTGTGTGTGTGTGTGATGGTACTGAGAGATTGGATCCAGGGCCTTGCATTTACTAAGCGAGCATGTTCCCATGCAGCTCTCCCCCTCCCCCTCTCCCTCCCCTCTCCTCCCCCCATCTCTCTCTCTCTCACACAGGCACACACACACACACACACACACACACACCGTATCTTTTTTTAATTTTATTTTATTTTTCAAATAGTCTGATACTTTTGGCCTTGACTGGTCTGGAACTGTGATCTTCCTATCCATGCTTCCCAAATGGCTGGGAATACACAGTCTTGTTCCACTGACTCTAAATTGAGTATCTTGGGTATGTTGTTACAGTAACAAATACCATGATTAAAGAGGCAGGCGTGACAACATTCTTTCATTTTCTATGGTAGGTGAGGAGATGGTAGCTGTGTTTACCCACAGAGTGTGGTAAAGCACACACAGATACACAGAGATATACATTTCAGTAGAGAAATATGAACTTATAGTTCTGTACAAGATCGGTTCCCGAACTGAATTTCCCAAACTGAATTTTACCCTGGATCTTACACCAAATTGGACTGCACAGCCTGTGTCTGTAGCACGGAACATTTAGATTCATCTTTGTCAACCCTACACTTGCTTCAAAAATAAGGATTTAATAGACCGCTCTTGCAGTTTTTCCAGTGAGGCTGAAATATGAATCCAGACTCCCTGGGAATCACCTACTTTATTCAGCTTTCCAACTTACAAACACCCTGTGATTCACTTGTTCTGATTAACTACTATAGGAACTCACAGTTTGAGTTGTGTGACTAGCATCCAAGGTCCACAGTGCTTTCTATGCTCTTTCAACACCCTGGAGCCTGTGAGGGGAACCCACCTTCCTGTCCACAACCACAGGGAAGAAACCCGAATGCTACAGTTCTGGCCCTGAGTACATATGTGAATTATGTGGGGAAATTGCTGAAGAAGACTCCTGGGAAAAGAAGAGAAGGCAAGAGCCTCAGGAGGAAGAAACAAACAAGAAGAAAATGTTCACAGACCAAGCCTGGAAGTATTTGTGCTAAAGACAAACAGGAAGGATGGGCAAAATTACTACAGGTTGGCAGGATAGCTTCCTGAGGGATCAAGAAATGATTTTGTTGTTGTTGTTGTTGTCGGTGGTGGTGGTGGTGGTGGTAATTTAATGTGAATGACCTCCGTCAGTTAATTCTAACATGGAAGAAAATGGAAAGATTTTAATTTAAAAACTTCTCCATAATCATATAGTAAAAAACAAACAAGATCCTTCATAGTACATAAATATTTGCAAAACAAGAACTATAGGGATGAAGTCTGCCATTTGTACATCTTCAGGCTTATTTATTTAATAAAATAATTTCTAGAAAAAAATTAAAGCAGTAACAAATTAATTATACAAACAACATATTTTCTGGAAACTTATTTGAGAATGTCATCTCAATTTTTTTTTATCAAAATTCAAAGAACTTTCACACCCTCACTCTGAGTCCTTTCCTTAATGGCATCCATTTTAATGATTTATATAATTTGAAGTGGTTATTTTCCATACTTCATTACTTTCCCCCAAATGATCATTGATTTGATAATTACTTGATATTTTAAAGCCTGAAGACATAACGTCCTTGAAAATGTTTTAAATGCCTTGTTCTAAGCAAAAATAAATTGCCTGAACTTAGAGATAATTTATTTTTTCACAAAAGATAAAGATCATATTATTTTATCTTAATTAAGATAGTTTAACAACAGCTTTTAACCTAAAGAAATCAACATACAGTTTATTAATAAATCACAAACCAAGGCATTGCATCCTATAGTGTACAAATACCATTGTATTTCATCCAATGACCCACAAGTATCTACAAACCACACATGTTACCAAACAGCTTCCCAAACTATTCTTTCTCACTTTTTTGTTACTTGGGTTGGTCCAGTGGAGCTGACATTTGCATTTGAAAACTTTGATTACTTTTGATTACTTGGTTTGTGTCACTTGTTTATGTTCTAGTCTTGTCATGGAGATATACTTAGGACTAACTATAGTTCATTGTATAACAGATTTTTACATCACTTAAATAAACCACTAGGAAGAGCCTACTAGAAAGAAATTCACTGTATTTTATGAGAAATATATGCTCTCTACTCGAGAGAAACTAAGATTTTAGGTGGAATACATGAGAAAACTAAATTTGTCCAGAGAATTTCATGCAGCGGTAGCTGCATTATACAAACTTGATAATCATCTCATGGTTTACAATTACTTAAAGAAGGAAGTAGGGCTGTGACACAAAGTGGTACAGTGCTAGCCTTGAGTGGAAGAGCTCAGGAACAGGGGCTAGGCCCTGAGTTCAAGCCCCATGACTGATACAAAGAGAAAAAGAATTATACAAAATTATTTAAAATACCTAGAATTTCTTTTAGGAATCACCAACATAAAATTAACATGTTATAGTCAAAACAACTCTAAGATTCCACCTCACCAGTTAGAATGGCCAGGATCAAGAAATCTAATAACAACAGATGCTGGAGGGGTTGTGGCCAGGAGAGATCACTACTACACTGTTGGTGGGAGTGCAAACTCGTTCAGCCACTATGGAAAGCAGTATGGCAGTTCCTCAAAAGACTAAACATAGAGCTCCCCTATGACCCAGCAATTCCACTACTTGGCATTTACCCAACCATCCAGAAACAAGGACATACTAAATCCACTAGCACAACAATGTTCATTGCAGCACTATTTACCATAGCAAAGATTTGGAACCAAACCAGATGTCCCTCAGTTGATGAGTGGATTAACAAGATGTGATATTTGTACACAATGGAATTCTATGCTGCTGTCAGAAAGAATGACATCACCCTATTTGTAAGGAAATGGAAAGACTTAGAAAAAATCATATTAAGTGAAGTAAGCCAGACTCAAGGGAACATAGGCTCAATGGTTTCCCTCATTTGTCATAATCAGTAGAAACCTTGGGCTCTCCTAGCAGAGATTCACAATAGAACAAAATCTAGATACATAAGGCCATATAGTATGACGCTAAATGTAAGGACCTCCAGGATATAGAAACAAAAGCCATATAGTGAGTGATTGCTGCCCTTAATGTGCTATGTTATCTCTCATCTCTTTTGCTGTCCCTTGGTTATCTTATATTGTTACAATATTTCACCTTGTTATCTGATATATTTTATATATACTTAATTGGTTATTTGAAATAATATAGTTAAGGGGGGAAATCAAGATGAGCAGGGGAAGGAGGGAAGGGAAATGGGGACCAAGACATGAGAAAGGGTATCAATATTTGTGAAGTAATGTACCTTCTATCTGGTGAATATAATATAACTCTTCTATTAATTACAATAAAAATATATGAAAAAATGACATGTTATAGCCAGTAAAATTCATATTCTCTTTAATTATATCCAGAATGCTCAATTAAGAATTCACATCTCACTTATTGGCTTTCTTCTTTTTGCCTGTGTATGGAAATTATTTAGATATTTATTTCTGTCTAGTGTCTACATGAGAGCATTTTGTTTAAGAAAACTAAAGAAGAACTTCATTCACAGGTTTTATTGACCAAAATGAACGCATCATGAAACAGCGTATCCTAAATGAAGCACCTGACATCAACATATTCAAAATAGCACACAAGGAATTCTACATGCAATACCCAAAATTAAGACACTGCCTCCCCTTCCTTGTAATTACTACTATAAGATAACATAGGAATATTTTCCAAATCAATTTTTAAAAGCATATTTGTGATGTTCCCATATTAATTTTTTATTAAAGCATTTATTAACATTGATTTTTACATCATATTTCAAATGACACATTTAACAAGTATTCAAGAAGGGAATCTCTATATACAATCACTGGCACTTAGATTTTAGAACATAATTAAAATTAGGCTGAGGATTTGTATGTCATAGATATATACTAATCTATGTAATAAAACATTATGTCTATAGAGTCATAGATTTTTATGTCTATGTAGTTGTGTTTAAAATTTCCAATACCATGTCCATAGCATTGGGTACACAAGTATTGAGTCCTCTCTCTTGTACTCTTTGTATCTAATCACCACATATTAAGGATATCGTGTGCCTTTTGTTCCTTTGGTCTTTATTTGTCTCGCTCAACATGATTCACTCTAGATTCATCCACATCCCTACAAATGCCATTATTTTATCTAGTCTGTTATCTAAGTAGCATTCCATTGTGTGTGTGGTGTGTGTGTGTGTGTGTGTGTGTGTGTGTGTGTGTGTGTATCACATTTTCTGTATCCATTCATCTGCAGTAGGGCATCTGGGTTGTTTCCATCGCCTTGCTATTCTGAAGAGTGCACTGATGAACATAGCTGAGCAGGTGTCTTTATCATATCTTAGGTCATGATGTTCAGGGTAGATGCCCAGGAGTGGTATGGCGGGATCATACGGAAGGTCAATTTTCAGTTCTTTAAGAAACCTTCACACTGCTTTCCAGAGTGGCTGAACTTGCTTACAATCCCACCAGCAGTGCAGTAGGGTTCCTTTTTCTCCACAGCCCCACCAGCAACTGTCATTGTCTGTGTTCAAAATCTTGGCCATTCTTGTTGGGGTAAGGTGGTATCTTAGGGTTGTTTTGATTTTCATTTCCCTTATGACCATGGATGATGAACATTTTCTCATATGCTTTTCTGCCATTTTAATCTCTTCTTCTGATAAGTCTCTCTTTAGTTCCCTTGCCCATTTAGCGATTGGTTTGTTAGGTTTGGGGGGGGGGATTAGTTTCTTGAGTTCCCTGTAGATACTTGGTATTAAGCATTTGTCTGATGTATTATTGGTAAATATCTTTTCCCAGTTGGTTGGCTGTCTCTCTGCTTTTGCGACTATATTTTTATCTGTACAGAAACTTTTTATTTTTAGGTAGCCCCATTTATCGAGTCTCTCTCCAATCTGTTGTGACCCTGGGATTCTGTTCAGGAATCTTTTGCCTGTGCCTATGAGTTCCAGTGTCTCTCCTACTTTATCATGTAGCAGTTTCATGGTTTCTGGTCTGACGTTGAGGTCTTTGATCCACTTTGAGTTAATGCTTGTGCATGGCGAAAGGCTAGGGTCAATTTTTAGTTTTCTACATGTGGCTGCCCAGTTTTGCCAGCACCAATAATTGAATAGGGTGTGTTTGTTCCACTGTATATGTTTGGTTCCTTCATCAAATACAAGTTGACTATAGGCTTGTGGTTCTATTTCTGGATCTTCTATTTTGTTCCATTGATCTTCTGGTCAATCATATTCATTTTTTTTCCAGAGCCGGGGACCGAACCCAGGGCCTTGTGCTTGCCAGGCAAGGGCTCTTCCGCTGAGCCAAATCCCCAACAATATTCATTTTTTTTCATTTCTTTTTACTCAGAGATATGTGCACTAGTGCAAAGTGGGAGAAACATTCCAATCAGATGATCTTCAAGAAATAGTAACTCTTGAAGGTTTTGCTCTGTTCCTCAGATGACTGGACATATGGGCAGTGATGATAGCCTGACAGAAGCTTTCAATGAAGAATCGAATGCAAGTAGGTTTTCAAGTTTTGTTTCTGTTTTACAGCTTTTACATGAGCAGGATAGAGCTCCAGATCTTTAGATGGAATTGCCTGTCTTTGGGTTTATTTCCTTGCAAGTAGCAGAATACATCAACAGAGTAGGGCCCCAGCTCCTGGCATGGGTGAGAGACTTGACAGCTAGTGGGCTGTGGTCCACCCCAAATGTCCACTAAGGAGTGAGCTGTGCAGGTGGCTGGATAGGAGGACAATGTTTAACACGAGATGGCCTGTGCTTCTTGGAGGTTCTGCTTCAGGACTTTGAGGCTGAGGAGGGATGGACTATAGCCCGAGAGAAGCAGAGACAAACTCAATAAAATGTGGATTCTTTTGACAACAACCTTCTCTCTGCCCATAGTTTCAGTTGATCCCAAGCGATGCTTTGAATCAGAATTAGGTTTAGATGTCAATAAACAAACAAACAAAAATCTGGAAAAGAAGTACTTTTAAAAAGCAGTCCAATTTCTCTGTGTAGCATTGGAGATTGAATTCCAGACCTCACAAGTACTGGACAAGTGTTCGACCACTTGACTACATTCCCAGCCTGATTATTTTCTCTCTTATAAAATAATTCCACAGATGGCATCTAGGACGAGAGAGAATCATCAAGGTTGCAGGAATCCACATCTTCTCTATTCATTCTTCATGCAAATGGATAAAGACTCACACACTAGCTATCTGACTGGGAGCAAATATGCAAGACATACAAAGAGCTTAAACAACTCAACATGAAAAAAAGCAATCTGAATTTAAAATCAAGAAGCTGTGGTACTTATACCACCAGAAAGAATGACATCACCCCTTTGTAAGGAAATGAAAAGACTCGGAAAAAATCATGTTAAGTGAAGTAAGCCAGACCAAAGGAACATAGGCTCAATGGTTTCCTTCATTTGTAATAATTAGGACACATCTAGGACTTTCTTACCTCAAAACCTAGGTACATAGGATGAGACTAAATGAAAGGGACTCTAGGATATGGCAACAAGAGCTTTATCTTGTGTGATTGTTGTTCTTAATGTACTATGTTATTTCTTGTCTCTTTTTTTCCTTATGGTTAATCTCATGTTGTCACTGTATCTGGCTTTGTTACCTGGTATATTACATATACATTTATTTGTTTATTTGAAATAGAAAAGGGAGCGGGTAAACCAAGATGATTGGGAGGGGTGGCAGGGGGGAAATGGGGACAAAAACATAAGGGGTATCAATGTGTGTGAACTAATGCACCTAATACCTGATGAATGTAACTGTAACCCCTCTAGATATTATCCTGACAATAAAAAAGAGAGAAAAAGAAAAAATATGTATTTATTTATTATGGAACAAAACACTAGAGAAAACAAATTAAACCATTTTTAAAATGTACAACCTCCTAGGTATCTTTCCATGAACATAATAATTAAAAAAATCCATTGTGATGAAACAAACACAGGGTTATTGGATGAATAACACTTATTAAATATGGGAGCACGAGCGGTATCAAGTGGCTTTAATAAAGTATTTGACTCTTGGTAATTTGAATTACAATTATTCACACATGCTTTAATTATTTCCAGGACTTTCAATTTTATAGTGTCCTATTGCATGATTTTTTTAAAGACTGTGTACCATGTTTACCTTCCGAAACAAACACACGCACACACAAACACACAAATACACACAGCCCGCACCTCAACCACAGAATCTGAATAAACCAAGCTGATAATCTTCCTCTTTTAAGAACTTCATTTATAAGCAGCAAGTCGGTGATTCCAACAAAATAGACGGAGAGTCGGAGCAGTCTGCAGTATCATTTTATTGACAAGGAATAAAACCATGTGTAGAGAGACCCATCCACTTGTCACGAGCATCTCCTCTGGGTGCTTTGCAATAGTAAAATTAAACACCATCACCATTTTAGCCATGTTGCATCATGGGAGCCAGAGTTCCTGTCTGAGTGGTCTTAGGGTAGGATCACAAAGGCAGGTGGCTGTAGTGAACAATGCACACTGTGACAGATCTGAACGAGAACTGTGTTCAGCATCGCTTATAGCAATATTATAGGACATACCTGTCTGTGTACCTATGTACATATTTACTTATGTGTGTAGATATATATTTAATACATATATATATATATGTCTATTCCCTTCCCAAATCTTATTTGTATGCTCAAATCTTGCTTTCTGAGGACATTGTCCACATGAAAAGGAGCCAGGACTCTTTGGAGAAATGACTGAAACTAGCATGAAGACAGGAATATACAAGGTAAAACAGGGTATCCTGTATAGCCAGAAAGATAAGGATGTGCTCAAAAGCAAACAAACAGAAAGAAAATAATGTTTAATGTGTAATAACGGTTTGCTGCCTTTATCAAACGTGTTGCACAGATGTCCATAAGATACATTGTGTGGGAGGTAACGAGAAACTCTGTCCTCTATCTTATCTATTTTTATTTTAACCTAAAACTAAAAGTTAGAGAAAAAGGAAAACAACCAAATATAACAACAACAAAGCACATAGAACCATCTCAGATTCCACCTGTCTCAGCGTAAGCTCACGAGTCTGACCTACTGTTCTCATGATACTAATAACACCACTGTGTTTTAACTTAGGGTGACATCTGGCAAAGTGGTATATGCTTTAGAATCACCAACATTGCTCATGGGACAGTAAATCTCTCCACATGGAGTTTTCTCCAGCTAGTAACCAGGTCCCCTTACAGACGTCCACGCCTACCTGCACAGCACGTGGTTTAGACAGCAATTGGTTCTAAACCAATGCCCGTCATTGCAACCTCCCATAAAACGTCTCCCTCTGAAACTTCCTCCCTGGATCTCAAGCATGTCAGATCTCACTCAATAGCTGTGTGCATACGCTCAGATAAAATGACACTTACCAAAAGGAATGCCAAGAAATGGAAACAAGAGGGATATATATATATATATATATATATATATATATATATATATATAGCGATTCTTTTTATTTTCTCCTCTTTTCTAACTTTTGTCCCTGTTTCTGATCTCTGTTCCCTTTGTCTTATATGTAAGTGTATCTGATTTGGGGAGGGGGGAGGGAAGCCTAGAAAGAGTGAGACCAAGGATGAATCCCTTCAGCCGTGATAGTCACTACACACTAAGTTGGAAATGAACTATACAACTTGGGAGTGGGGAGGGAGGAGGGAGAGGGAAACTGAGAGAAAATGAGGGGGGGAGACACTATTCAGAAGGAAGTGAACTCAAAGCCTGACTTATGTGAGTGTAACCCCTCTGTACCTCACCTTTACACTCATTTTTTTAAGGAATGTCAGATCTCCGTGTTCTTCTGCATGGGAATGGAAGGGGGTGAGTGAAGTTAGGGGATTCCTCTGGAGAAAGCCAAATCAGAAAGGGTGAATTTGAGGGGAAAGTTGTTACCCATGCAATGACAAGCAGAGACGGTAAGCTGAGGTGTGTGTGTGTGTGTGTGTGTGTGTGTGTGTGTGCATTCATTGTGCATTGCACAGGCATAGACGCACTTGGTGTACCTGAGGGGTGGTATGCACACACACGGGAGGTCACGGTCATGCATGCGCCTCATCGTCTGCATGCATGTGTATTGTGTATTGTATGCACACATGAGCACGGGTGTGTGAACACACACATGCATGCATGGCCGTGCGTATGAGGAGAATTCGCATGCGTGTGGGCACTTACACGTGCTGTCGGGTGGATGACAGGCAGGAAGCAGGAGGAGGAGCGGCCTGAGACGGGAAGGCAGAGCCCATTGTTGGAATCACACTTTCAGTGTGGGAGACTCAAATTCTCAAACGTTTGCCTTTGAATATTGGAACAAGCATTATTCTTTTATTTTCCTTGTTTTTGCCAAGTGTTCCTCGATTAACCAGAACTGTCACTGTGCAGAGGAAAGCCGAAGCTGATTCTCATGGGAGTTGTTAATAGGGAACAAGTTGGGAGGGCTGGTCAGGCCTCGAGACCTCCCCACCAGTGCCAGCTCTTGACTTGAAGTCCACGGCTTACCAGCATTTCATCTTGAGCCTAAGTCTGAAGGACAACTAAGATCAAGGAAGCCATTTAAATTCTCCTTATTCATTTTTCATTATTCAAAAGGATCTATTCTCTTTTGTGTTTTAAATGATCAACTCCTTCATTTAAATGACTTGCTGGAATCATGTCTTCTAATGAAAACCCCATTATGCTTTTTCATAACTTCTGACTTGAGTGAGTTCAGCACAGGGCTCAGAAAGATATTAATTTAAAAAGGGGGGGAAGATAGGATGTAATGAGCTGTGAAAAGACTCTACGTCTGGAAAGAATAACACTGAAAGATACTTAATATAGGGCCAATTATTTGACTGGCACTTGGATTTTGCCTTTTGTAATAATTTCAACAGGAGAAGGTTGTCAAGGTAGAGATTTTTCTGGACAATGTGTACGGCACATATGAAGTTACACTATAGAAATCCTGAAGCTAGGATATTCTCAAATACACATGGTGGAATTTTCTCTTTTTTTTGCCAGTCCCGGGGCTTGAACTCAGGACCTTGAGCACTGTCCTTGGACACATTTTGCTCAATGCTAGAGCTCTGCTACTTGAGCCACAGCACCACTTCTGGCTTTTTCTATGTCATGTGGTACCGAGGAATTGATCCCAGGGCTTCGTGCATGCTGGGGGAGCACTCTACCATTAGGCTATGCTCCCGGGCCCACACTGTGGAATTCTCTTTATATAAGAAGGGAAGTTACAGCTGGGCGCGGTGGCTCACGTAATCCTAGCTACTCAGGAAGCTGAAATCTGAGGATGGAGGTTCCCCTCCCAGGACGGAAGCAGATCTGGAGTGGGGGGTCAGGGAGACCCCAGTGGGGTTTGTGGAACAACATTCTGCGTGTGGAGGGGGTGGTTGGAGCACAAGCAGCCCTCACTCTTACCCACTGACCCGGAGCTCCTCGTGGTATCAGAAGAGTTGGGAGAGAGAGCTGGGGAGTTCACTGCAGATGGCAGAAGCAGGGTCACTGATCCCTAGTGTTCTGGGGCCAAGACAGGATATCCCGAGGAAAGACTTCACGCATCTTTGGCAAACAATTGCATGGCATGCCATCAGTGCTTCGTGGAGATGACGGACACACCGTGATGGAAAAGCACATGGGCCCAACAGGAGCAGGGCCCCAAAGCCCAGGTCACAGGTTTGGAGATGCGCGTGGACAAACTCTTCTCCAGGGAAATTGGTGGGGCGAACCTGCCCACCAACGTCACGCATGCAGGACCTTATTTCTTAATCTACTATTTCTATACAATGGAAAGGCACCATGTCTTTGTTGGTGTCTCAATATTTCTTGGGCAGGATTTTCATCTACCTTGTTTTCTGAAGATGTTCAAATGCCAGTTAGCATGAAGACAATAGGAATAGAAGCTTAAGCAGAAGGTAGAAGAGTGGTTTGCTTGTTTATAAAGCAAGCATTTATATGACACCTCCCTCTAAGGTACTAGAATCATCCAGATATTGCTAAGAAAATTGACGTCTATTCCTTAAAATCTTGATATAAATATTCTTTAGTGAGGACTGACATGATGACAAGAACCAAGCAAGTTTCTGTGTTAAGAGCTCTGAAATGAGAGACCACCTGGTTGCTGTAAAATGGTCTTTAGTTGGTCTCCAACATGATAATAGCTTAGGAAGAGCGAATATGAAAAGCAAGTTCACAATCATCCAGAGAATATTTTAAACATGAAAAATTCTTGTCTATCTTGACAGCTCTTTCTTTTTTAAATGTCAGCAAACATCAATGTTCAGGAGAATCATTTCTAATCATCTTTCAAGGTTGGTGGGGCTGGAAGACCATCACACACTATACAGAGAGCAAAAGAAAAAGGGAGGAGAGAGAGATTCTCAGATTCTCTTTGCATCAGCAGGAGTTGAAGGGGGGGGAAAGTATCTCTCCACGTTGTCAAAAGAAGTATTGGAGACAAAATTCTATGAACTGTAGCCAAGGAGAGAACACATTTGTCATTTTCCCCTCTGAACAAATTCTTCAGAATGATAAAAGAAGTGTGCATGATTTATCTACTCAATTACCATCCATACCAGGAGCTATCAAACCAGAGGAGGGTTTCCAGGATTCACTCAGAGCTGGGCATTGTACAGCGCTATGTGGCTCCGAATAAAATGTGATGAATATTTTGGAAGTGTTTAACTAGGAAGGCAAGTGGTAGACTTACCAGCCTTCCGTGGTAAGATGAGGAGGACATGTTCAGTCTTGCTGACAGAGGTTTTCTGGCTGGAGAGGAAGCTGTTGTTTCCTCTGATCCATGGGCAGAGTTACTTCCCTTCTCTAGGCCTCCCTCAGAAGATCCAGCAACTGGTCAACTTGTCCCCATCAAAGTGGAAATGTCCTGTGTCAACAGTGAACCAGCAATCAATGAAAGCAAAGGGGAAGGGGAAGAAAAAGGTATATCATGCTTGAAAGCAAGAGCTGGTGAACCATCCTAAGACACTAAGACACTGTCAGACTACAGCCTTGCACACAAAAGAATTATATACTTCTGTAAGGACACATCTTACAAATATTCGCCTAACCTTGGACCAATATCATTGTATTTGATCCTTGAAGCCAGGGAGAGTGATTCAAAACAACTTATGCAACCCTTACACTTCTAACATGAGAAATCTTTGTCTTCCCTGTTGCAGTGTCTCTTTTTTTGATTCCATGTGTTTATTTAGTTTTCAGTGCTAGGGTTTTGTGCATACTAGGCAGATGACACAAGTAAAAGCAGACCTTAGAGTTTTAATTAACCAAATTAGAATGCCCATGTAACCCAACCCCACTCATTCCTTGGTTTACCTGGTTCCTATACACTAAACATTAGGACTGCATTTTCTCACCCTTCCCCTTTTTGTTTCTGCAGTCCTTCCCCTGAACTTACCCCCCTACAACATCCTGGGACTTTGTATTATTAAGAGGACATGCGGAATGAAAACTTAGTACAACTATTTTAAAAGTAATAATAATACTAATAAATTAAGACTAATTGAGATCACAACATGCACATTCAGCACACTCAAAATATCACCTATTATTACTGACAATAATAGTTCCAGAATCTAATACAGAATTGTCAGTTTCTGAGAAAGATTGGGCTGGAAATCTTTGATCGTTTTCTTCCCTTTGTAGGAAGGCTGAGTATTTTCAGTAAATTGCAAAGCACCAAATCTAAATACTCATAGTTTTGATTAGACAGACATGTCATTGCCTACCTAACCCACACTAATTAATCCCTTCACACTCACCCTGTCTACACAATACAGTGTAACTACTGGCTGTCCATTACTTCCTAACTCTCACAAGAGAATAATTACTATGATAATTAATAGTTTTGGAGACTACCTGAACATACCTATAGCTCATTTCAAGAGGAGAAGCTGCCTGTTTTGCTCTGCTTGTAGCTTCATGCACACGCATGCATGCGTGTACAGGTGTGTAAGCAGGCACCACTTATATACGTGTCTTTTATCGAAGAAATAGATTTGAATGGCTTTTTGTCCAACCTAAGCTTGGGAGGGTCTCGCCTATGCAGAGAAACGATTGCATCTGTTGAATCTCTGCCGGATAAACAAATATTTAAATGTAAGCAATATTGGAAAGATTGCTTTAAGCACTGAAGCATAGCATTGCATTTAGGAGAAAAAAACAATTGGACCAGGATCAGTGTGACTGAGGAGAGATTAGCTGAGCAGGAGCCGCGCTGGGAAGCACAAGGCAAACATATTCCTGAGACTGCCATGGCCGATGGCTTGCTAGCTTGCAAAATTCTCACACGGAATGACTGCAGGAAGGGGATTTCATCCATGCTCCCCACAACTCAGCTGCCATAGGTGAGAGCCTCACGTCTCCGTCTCATTTTCAGACAAAATGGAACAAATATGAGATGAATACTGAATAGAAGGATTGATCACAATCTCTTTTTAGACTGTTTAACTAGACTCAAGAATGTTAAGATAGATAAATGCATAGGCCTTAAGACAGATAAATTTTATAATATCTATGTTTCAAGTCATGGCAAATATAAATCTGAGAGTAAGTCCCTCCAATGCCCTATAGTTACAAGGTCCAGCACAAAGTAGACACATTAGGATTCAGTTTCAACAATCCTTTCAAGAACTTCAAGACAATGACAGAAGAAAGACTAAGTGACCATGTTAAAATAACATGCAGATACAGCCAGGCTGTGCATAATGCCAATCTGAAATCCTTGACTTCCAAACTATAAGCATCTTATAGGGCAGCATAGAAATTCCGCCATATTATCTGGGTAGTTCTTAGGGTAACAAAATTACAATATTGCCCAAGATGAGAATTCTTATTGTCTAGCCCCTGTGATCCAACATCACACCTATAAATCAATTACTTGTACACTACCAGTCTCTGTAAATCATAAGGTCAAATTGCCCTGCCCCCAATAAAGTCTGACTCTCCAGGTCTTAACATGCTTCCAAGACTAATATTTCTCAATGTTTTCAATTGAAGCATAACAGAAGAAAATATCAGCACTTAGATGGAAGTTGTCCCCTCCTAACACAGAAGGCAGTACTTAGGGAAGGAAGCCACAAAGAAGAGGACAATGTGGCACATTTTGTCACCTGCAGATTCAGTAGTATTACTTTATCAACCTCTCTGTGGTAAGAGATGAGGGAGGATGCAAGGAGATCTCCCATTTAGCCACAGAGTCCACCCGCAGAACCTTTTAACTACTTCTCTAGTGTATGCAGCACTGATATATTTGTGATATATTTGTGGCATTCAATAATCATTATCATTGCAATAACTACTTGAGCGATGCAATCTTGAAATAACGGGCTCTTGGAATTGGCATTTCAGCTTCAAGACCAATAGAGAGCTAAATTGAGTGGTATTTCTGAGTTGACAAAGGAAAAATTTAATTAAAACTATAAGTGACCTTCAAATGTCAGAAGTAAATAAAACGATAACAACTGCATTTCTGACAGCTGTCACCAGCTAATAGGAATGCCATAAAAACTCACAATCACAAGCATTGGCATATTCAATGTGTACTAGACTCATCACCATAAATTTTGTCAGATAAGTGTTCAACCCCATAATAATCTTACATCAGTGCACTGAATTAGCTTCAGCAACACTGATGGAAAGACAGGTAGGGGAAGGGTTCATCTCCATAACAATGACAGCCTTCCCTGCTGCCAAACAGCTGAAAGAATGGAGATCATTTGCATAAAAGGCAAAGCAAGGAATCTCCACAAGGATTAAGACACAGTCTCATAGCCCTTACATTCCCTGACCTTCCTTCCTCTTTAATCACAGTGTTTGCTTGGGAAGAGTTTGGATGATTACACAGACACAGACACACACACACACACACACACACACACACGGAAATGCTCACAAGTGAAAGGAGAAAAGATGTCACTTCAGAGAGTCGCTAGAGTCTGGAGAGGCAGAATTTTTAACCTTCAAGCTGGCCAGTGACTGGCTATGCTCCTGAACTGTACAGCCACTCAACGGGGCTAACGTTGTTCATTCATCATGCTGTTTTGTTGGGTTCAGCAAAGCTTCCCCATTCCCTTTCCACTTCAGATATACTCTTTGCACTGCACAGCATTAAAGAACATGACAATAACGCAGACATACTACATAGTTATATCTGTCATAACTATTTTGTTAGATTGATTAGATGTTGGCTATGTAAATATGTAAAAAAAAAATCAGTATCAGGAAGTGGTGCTGTGGCTCAAGGGATAGGGTGCTAGCCTTGAGCTGAAGAGCCCAGGGACAATGCCCGGGCCTAGAGTTCAAGTCCCAAAACCAACAACAATAATATATACATATATATATGTATATAGTACATTATACATTTGATTGTAATAATCTATACTTATTTGTACTTGACCCAAAGACTCAATCCAGAACAATCCATCTTTTATAAGGCATGTAATCTAAAAAAATACTATACTTTAGCTCTGGTTTTGATTTTCAATGCTTTTACATAAAGCCTTAAGCTTTATCTCTTGATCCTCAAGCTCTACAAAGTTTTTCATTTAACATTTTAGTCAACAATATATCTGACTTCTCTGCTTATGAGCAGAGGTTACACATGAAATCAGGCATCTTGTGTGAGTAGATTTAAATGCCTATTACACAATAGCATTCCAATGTATATGCAGATCCTTCAGAAAAAATACTGAATTCAGTCCTTCCCTAATGCACAAGAGATACGAAGGGTGATCTATGTGAATAAATTCTAATCATCTATCAAAAGCTCTACTATGTACACTGTGAAGTCAACATACAGTTTACTACAATAATCATAAGTTTGGTGACACTGGCCTTCAATAGGCAAAGACTGAATTTTAAAAAGAAGTGCTAATATGGAGAAAATAAACTTAATCCTTCCTTGAAACTCAAAGAAATTTCATTCTCCCTGAATTCCACATTGAGAGAAATGTTTTCATTTGACACTGTCCTAGAACTAGTCATACAACATTGTTGAATGGTCTGATATATCTCTTTCACACATGTTTTGTCATCACACAACTATTTTCTTCTGTGCTATTACAATGGACAAGGTTTGGAGACCCTAGCCCTGTACTTTGCTGGCATGCCAAAAATGTCTTTACTATTGCTTGTTGCCATGTTGAGCTGTAATTAATAGACTCAGTATTCTTCGAGATTCTTGATAAGGTCATGTGTCATGGCATTCTACCACTGGTTCCTGACACATTGTTGTCCCTCAGTCAGTGTTAGTTGCTTTTATAACGATTATCCTTCCTATTTTCATTGCCATTTTCCATTATCTTATGCTACTTTCTTCAGTCTGGATCAACTTTTGAAATGACTTGACATTTGGTCTTTTATGAACAGAATTATTTAGAAGCAAACAAGTTTCAGTTTGCTTTAAAACAAAAGTGATCTGCTCTCTGTACTTGTCTGGAAGGCAAAAACAAAGAATACAATAACTTTAAGTTTTCTAAAGACATATCTGTAGACAAAGACCTTGCTATGAGTCCAATTTGATTAGTGCTGACATTCGCTAGAGGGAAAGACCAAGGTTGTGACCAGAGAGTATGATACACATTTGCCCCTGTGATTCCCTGAGAAATATCCAGTCAGAACTATGCCCTATGAAAATAATTAAATCAAGACTAGCTAAAAATACCTTCAGATACTTGCCTTTATAAACTCCAGAAGCAAAGGGCAATGGCAAAAAACCAACAAAAACCAAAATCATTATCTTTATTGCCTCAAACAAAATAGTTCAGGTATAGAAACCCTACTGATTCTAAGATAGCAAGTATGACCATATTACTTTGAAATATAACCCAGGATAATTTATAATGAAGCGAATTATGACCCCAAGTTTCCAGTACATTTACAAAGCATAGATCACAATCTATTCTTGGAATTATAGAGCATAAGATGTACTCAATAATTTAATGACTATTGTTAGATCTGTGAAAATTTATGCAGTAAGTTTTTAAATTTAAAAAGTGACATCATAAAATGCTCTTGGCATTTTATAAAGAAGATACAAAGGCGATAAAGACAGGAAGAAAAAGGAAAGAAAGAAAAAGAGAGAATGATAGAAGGAAGGAGGGAAGGAAGAAAGGAAGGAAGACAGGAAGGATGGAAATAACTTAGATTTGGGACTTCCATGCATAAACATGTTTCTCTTCCGGATAAAACTAAAGAATCTGACAATTGATTTCACCACACATTGATTTAACCACCATTAAACTCACATAAACTATGCTCCAGTTGTGACCACTGTTGTGTACTTTCCTTTAGCCTACAGTCTATGTAAGGCATTGATTATTTATTTTAAACACAAAGGTACTGCATAAGAGGCAAAGAACAGAAAAGGCACTGAAATGTATTACACAATGCCACAGCTAGAGCTGGAGGTTTAGCTCAGTGGAAGAACATTTCCCTGGCAAGTCTGAGGCCCTGAGTTCAATCCTCAGCTCTGTCAAAAACAAAACAAAAAAATTAAAAAATGCTACAATACAAATGCTCTGAAAGTAATAATAGACATCTTTTAAAAGTGAATACTATAAAGCACTGAGTATGAACCATCTATACCTGTATAAATAATGGAAATGGTACATAAAGTTAAGGAAAGCCAAAAAGTGGATCTTACCTGCAACCATTCCTACTAAGGAGGCTGAAGCTTAGAGGATCCTGGTTGGAGGCCATCTCAGACAAAAAAAGGAAAAACAATGATCAAAAAGCCTGTTTTTAAAAAGAAAATAGAAGTAGAGTTCAAATGGTAGAGTATGTAGCAAGTGTGAGGCTCTGAATTCTAACCCAAGACTGCCCAAAACAAACAAATGAATGAACAAAAAGGTGACCCAAGGAATCTATTTTGGCAAACACCAGGGAGTAGTGGGTTCTCTTGGTGCAAACATGTCAAGTAAAAAGGATGTAAAGAATGGTTTTTGGCTAAACATTATATCTTTGGAGTAGAAATATACCAAAAGTATAGGCATACAAAAGTATATTCTACTTGGGAACATTCATGAAGTTGTACCCTGAAAACTGATACTGATTTCTCTCAGTTGTTCCACATGCTAACAGTGATAGTTCTTTTTTTATTATTATCATCTCCCTGTGTCCTGTAGTGGAATCACTGGATCCTGTGACTTACTGCTGTTTGGGGGGACAGAGCCATCACTACATGTGTATTGTACTCAGAAATGCCCAGTCACTGAGTAGGAGCAGGTGCTGTACAAGTTCCAGGCAGATGGAAGGCTTCCGTGTGGTTTTATGAATCTGCCTGACCTTCCCCACAAGACAGGCAGATCTTCATCCCAGAATAAGATACAGTGAGAGCTGGAAACAGAAATACAAGTTAAACCAGCCTACCTTGTATTCGGGGGAGAGCCCCAGTCCACATGCACCATCTTCCTAAAAATGAGTGAGAAATTAATATATGGTGGTGAATGCTTCTAACGTATGGGTGTTGACAGGTAGAGAGAAAAATCAAACACATGCAGAACTTGTACCATACACAGGATGCTGATGAAACTAAGCAGCCCAGATGCGGATGGTCATACAAGGAAAGCAAAGCAGAAACTCTTGTTAGGACCTGACTGCGAGGCCTCGGGAAGACTACAAAACTGTCATGAGTGATGACTAAGGAAAAAGGATGATAAGTGCAATTAACAAACAGCTTTGGTCAAAAGATTTCTTCTTCTTCTTTTTTTTCCAGACTGCTATTAGCAGAATTGGAGTTGCTAGCTGTGGTGCTAAAGTTCCCAGAAAAGAACAACTCTGTTGATAAGATGAGGTGAAGGGGTGAAAATGAAATCATTAAGAAATTCTGGGAATTTCATGACTAGAATATGAAGCTAGGTCTTATCTCCAGAAAGAAAATAAAATGGAGGACAACTGTGCCAGAAAATCTGATTAATATTAAATAAAGACATTAGAGGAAAGCAAAGAAAATGTAAAATGTGTATCTCTTACGCCTTTCCTCGAATATATTTACCTAAAGTAGACATCAACAAATATTTCCTCGTGGGAAAAATAGCTTGAGAAAAATAAAAACTATGGTCCTATAAAAACCTGACAAACTATACAATGACAAGTGGATGGCTGGGAGAGAAAGATGGAGAGACAGGTGGACAGACAGATAGACAGACAGACAGACAGCTGAGGGTTATCCCCCCCCCCAAAAAAATACCCTTCCATCTGCTCTTACAGATGGCAGTGGATCATGTCTGCAATCCTAGTTACTCAGGCAGCTGAACTCTGAGGTTTGCAGTTGGAAGCCAAGGCAGAAACTTCTTGAGACTTCATCTCCCAAGACACCCTACCAAAATGACAGGCTGAATGGGGACCATGACATGAGAAAGGGTATCAATGTATGTGAAGTAATGCACCTTCTATCTGGTGAATAGAATGCAACCCTTCTATTAATTACAATAAAAATATATGGAAAAAATGACAGGCTGGAGATGTGCTTCAAGGGGGAACGTGCCAAATGTGAATATTTGCCTTCCCACCCTGGTCCCAGGGAGCGGGGAGACTTACTAGCTTTCATTAAAATAAAAACCACCTCAGGGTCATCAATTCTCTGGGATTAGCGGCTCAGCCCATGAGGAAAGGGTCCAGACTTTCTCTTGGCTGGAACACGGGACTTCCTCTGATCAAGAGAGCAATGGCTCTGAGCTTTGGGGCTGGCCTCCTTCTGTTCTCCTGGGAACCAAGCCCAGGCAGGCTAGCCTGCTGGGTGGTGAGGTCCCCGGGCACAGCTCTGCCTTCCTCGAGCTCACTGACAGTATGGGGGACCCTGAAGTGACCTCTTCCCCTAGACACAAGGACACGGTGACCCAGAGGCCTGCCTCTCACGACTACCAGAGAATCCTTGAGCTGAGCCACACTACGCGGTAACCTGTTCAGCTCCGAGGGGAATACTTCTCATTTTATGTGAGAAAATCTGATTTAGGGACAGGGTAACCCAGCTGCCTTCCCACACCCTAAGAACTGGCATTGCACAGCCGCCCCGTGGGAGCTGATCTTTGGTCTCCTGGCTTGTGGTCACCCATAGAATAACCAAGGCATGGTTCATGAGTTTATCTCCCACTGGCTCCATCTCTGTTCCCCTCTCTACCCTTCTCTACATCATTTTATCCCTCTCTACCTCTCTCTACTCCTTTCAGGAATAAGGGCTATACTAGGCCTGATTTTTTCTTCTTTTAGTTTGAACCTCCAAATGAGAAGAAATGGAACATCTGTAGATGGAAGCACAGAACAATGATGTGTTATCTCTTATGGATTCTTTTTAGGTCATTATCAATGCTTAATTCTGTGAGACCTTGTGTTGCTAACCATTGAAGTTAAGGAGTTTTGTTACTTCATTGGAGTTAATTGATATGTGGATTTAAAGTAGATAATACTGTCTATATTAAAACGCAAAGCAATGAAGCTTGAAGAAATAAAAAAAACTGATTCTAGAGTTCCCAGTATTGCTATCTGTACCTAAAAATATAAATTCATAAAAATTACACTGAAATGTTTTCCATACCAAAATAGTAAATTGGAATTGTATAAAAACTCTCCATAGTTTCCATCTGCATCTCCCTCAGTTTGGGGCTGAAATCAGTGAACTACCAATTTTCTAAAAAAATAAGATGTGAAAAAATTACAGCTTCCAGCGAAACTGAAGTTTAAAGAAATTTTGTGTTAAAGCATCTTTTTTTCAAGCTAATAAATCAATCCATATGGCTCACATACAGTAAACTTGCTGTCTTATTTTCCTACTTCTTTTTCTGAAAACTATTATTTTGGGAATAATAAAAAATACTTTTCTCTGATTGCATTACTCCTGACAGTCATCCATATCAGAGCATCAGAGAATGTACAATTAAAATCAGGAGTAGAGCTCCATTCGGCTGTTTAGACAACTCAATGCATTAAGCTTATTCTGTGCCTACTTAAGTTCTCCTAACACATAGCTGTATTCTGACTTCTATTTATTATATTTTATTTCATTGCATGAGTACTTCTGGGAAATCCAAGAAGAATTGCGTACCAAATAAATTATTTGTTGGTAATATGATGAAATAGAATGCTAAATGGAGAATGTCTAGGTTTGAATCAACAAATATGTAACTGTCAGCTGCGTTCTTATTCACGGGCATTGTGTGCCATGTATTTACAGAAAGGAACACATTTCTTTGCTTTAGAAATGGGAAGCGTGGACCAAGAGACACTTCAACAGATGAAATCAACTTAGTGCTGCCAGAGCAGTGACTGCACAGGGAGTCACACATACGGGCAGGGGAGAACGCTGAGGGATACAATGGGCAGGTGAGCAAAGGAAGTGTGACATAAAGAAAGCCAGAATTAGTGTTTGTCAATTCTTTTACTTGTCCTGAGGACTACAACCTGTGCTATTTACTCTTATTTTCAGGGCATAGGGTTGCCATAGCAACAGCAACAAATTGCTATAATGCAGTACTTAAAAAATACCATGCCATTACTAATAAATTAGATCACTCGCCACAGAGGATAATCCTAAGAAATAGGAACAAGTATTTTTGTTTTCTTTCTGTTCACTTTACCATCCTGTCTGGATGACTTTGTTGATACAGATTCACTCAGGGTGCCACAGGGCTAGTGTTCAAAACCAGGTTTGCTGATTCTAAATATCACAGTTAGTCATCCGTGACAAATTGTAAACCAAGATAAGGGACTGAGCTCACCCAACAAAATCTCCAGAAATTGTCTTTCTGGCTTCTTAACATTCAACCAATGGTGGTTACTTGTTGAGAATGGATTAAAGCCTTGAGATTATAGTAAGGAGAGATAGACCAAACCCCTTCCTTCAGAAAGCATACACTCTCCTCAGGAGGAGGAAACCAGTAAAGACGACTATGGTCTTAGTAGTTTGTGTAGTCTTTGTCTTTAATTATATTGTGCCTACAAGTGAATAATGCATTATGCGAACAGATGCATGTGTGCTTGTGTGTATGTGGATGTATGGGTGGGTTTATACATGCATATGTATGTGTGTGTGTGGGTTTAAATATTTCATATACCCCAGTAACTGGGGGGGAATTTAATAAGTAGAATTCCCACACAGGAGATTCTTTTGCACGTTAAATACTACTACAGTTAAGACTCACATATAAGTCAAAGTCTTAGATAAATCAAAACAACTAATTTCCAAATATTTCTTGGCCCTGGCAGAAGAGATGCATGCAAATTTTAGCTTTATTTTTTAATGTAACCACAGCTCTGAATCATCTAATATACACTCATCACTAAAATATTCATCACTATAGAGTGTTTATTTCCTGTAAAACTCTCAGCAATCAGGCCAGCCACTTAATTGACGTGTTTCTGTTTCTACTTGAACAAGCTAAAAAGGGAATCCTTCTACAGGATTCAAAGAAACTTTGTCAATTAAAAGTCTTATGGAAACTTAAATTATCCAGAAGCAACCAAATATCTCCATAGTATCACACAGCAGGTAACTCATCCATAAAACATAGCATCTACCTACAGTCTCAAAAATATAAGGCAAGAGATGCTCCAGAAAACTTGCTACAGGCAAGCTCCTCATTTCTTACCACAATGTTTTTATGGTTTGTTAGGGGACTACTGGAAAGACTGACTTGGAACAAGAGAAATAACTGGCCCAAGGCATGGAAGACTCTAGGCACTGATAAGAAAGCAGGGAAATGAGTCAAATTTCTCTATTATATTCTGGCATTTAAGTATATTCAGTCTACATACTCCATGGAGGTATATGTAAATTATAATGCTAAAAATCACTAGAGCAGCTACAATAAGTTATGCTCAGTCACTTGGTCACTCCAGAGTCGCATGCACATGTATTCTGTGCCCATAGAATGTGTGTGAACACACCTGTGTAGGAACATTCTGTGGGTATAAGGGGATAAGTTTAACGTATGCCTTATAGTCTGACACAGACTTAATTGCAAACCACACACACCTCTCCTCTCTTCTTTTCCGTATTATATCCTCAACAACAAGGTAGGCACACAATCTTTTTTGTGGTCATACCAGTATGTTAATTTTGGTTCAGAGATTGTGGTTATGATGTGGAAAACCTTTGAGGAGGAAGCTGCACAAGATCAGAGGACCTAGCTTTTCCTGGGGTAATGAGGAAGAAATTGAACACTTCCCAGCACTGTCAAAGGTCTCTGAGATTCTTAGCTACACCTTTCTCTTTTTCTGTGAGCACCCCACAATGTGTTCCCATGAATAACTAAAGCTTCCAGAAGGCAGGTCACTCGGCATTCTCGGCCCTAATAGCAGGTGGGCTTGAGCTGTTTAGAGACAGTTGCAAACCAACAAGAGGCAGGACTGTAAATGGAGCTACTGAAGTCATGCATCCTGTGTCAGCCCTGTTGCTCTCATTAGCATCTACATCTATCCAGAAACTTTCTTTTCAGGCAAGACAGGTCTTAGGAAGCGGTAGATGGCCTCATGCAGCTGTTCTGAGCAGCCCTGGCTCTCTAGCTGCTCTGGACTTCACAGATGCTACTACTGAGCGCTAGAAGAGTTGGTGTGCCTAGTTTTGATGAAATGTGCTGTGATTGATAAGGGGAGTAATCACATTTGCCTGCCACCCCCATCTGAGGCTGTGTGACCAGATGATTCAACCCACTCTTGGGGTTAGCATGTTGTTACGGCTTGAGAGCTGCCACTGTGGTCATCACACCCTACTCCCAAAGAACTGGCAGAAGCAGAGGATGGCATTCTGGTTCATGATTTCAGGACCCTGGCATCAAGGCCCCAGATCCGGAATCCTCTGATGAGAGCTTCTGGAGCTGTCAGTCTCCACCCTCTAGACTGGCCATAGCTTCTTATTTCCAAGCCAGTGGGTCTTCCAGGCCAGACCATCTTGACACTCAAGGACCCAGAACCAGTGAGACTGAGGGAGCCACACCTTGTCTTTTTGTGATTGCCTTCTGCTGGGTAGTAAATAGAAGAGATTTAAAAATTTCAGATGATTTTGAAGGATGTAAGTTGAAATGCCTTATAACATTTTTTTGAACCAACAGCTTCCCTCCTTTTATCCTGCCACCCAGGGAGGCTGTGATCAACTGTCACTCATGAAACAGGGACAAGTTAAGGTCAGGGTACATGTACTGGTAGAATTAGTTGTTCATATTTAAAGTAGAGCAATCTTTCTGGAGAGCTGTTCCTAAAGCCTCGAGCTCATTGATGGAGAAAGTAGGAGTCTGAGTCTAGAACCCTTTGTTCTTAAGGAGTAGAATGCATTGTGAAATCCAACATGGACACTGGTCTTTGCAGATGAAAGGGAATAAAAGATCATCTAATTGGGTTTCTTTAAACAAGTACAATATGTTATAATGGTCACAAACCTTAAACCAGAGGATTACAGGGTCATAACTTGGACACAAAACTATTAAAGTTTATTGAGATAGTGTGAGCTATTTCCAAGACAGGGATATTTAACATAGAAAATCTGCCTTCTAGCCCCTACTTTATTTATTGAGAAAACCAGTGGCTGAGGAAGTCGAGTTAATTTGCCAGAGCAGCATTGGATAAGCACCCAGCTTCTGTCTTCAAGCCTCTCTGTCATGGCCATCTTGGAAATTCAGACATGATTCAATTCTCTTCCACTGGTTTTCTTTGTTTTTCACCTCATATGTCTTGAGATGTGTTTGTTCTCCCATATGTTATCATGACTTGAAGAACTACTTATAGTTTGACGAACAAACCTACATCATCTCCTCTTATCTCTTCATAAGCATTCCACAAATCTCTATTTTAAATGGCCCCTCGCATGGTTTTATTTTGGATAGGTTATTTTCCAGAATAAACTACCCTTATAGGCTCTTAGGCTGTCAATCAATTGTGTTTCCCAAGCCAGGAATATCTGAATTACTTTTCGAATCTTCCCCTCAGTCATCAAAATACTTGGTGTAGGACATGTGTTTTATTTATCTTACTTCTGTTGGGATGCCCTTTGTTCAGATTTTCATAACCTCATATTTGGCTACTGAAATCATGTCTGATGCTTACTTCATTTTCTTCTTCCACAGAAATAGATAGAATAGAAGGTGAATTTTGGACCTCTGGTATACAGATAGAGAGAATATCACTCTACTGATCACTGGTCAAATCACAGAAGAAATATTGGGGGTTACTGATGGACACAGCATTGCAGGGCGATAGGTGACCATAGAGCATATGGGGTTTTTTTGTATTTAGATTATGAAAGTGTCTTTAAAGTTACTTTTTTCATATATTTTTATTGTAATTGGTAGAAGGGTTACATTATATTCACCAGATAGAAAGTACATTACTTCACATACATTGATACCCTTTCTCATGTCTTGGTCCCCATTTCTCTCCCCCCATACCTGCCCCTCATCTTGTTTTCCCCCCTTCCCTATCCGATTTCAAATAACCAAATACACATATATACAATATATCAGATAACAAGGTGAAATACTGTAACAATATGAGATAACCAAGAGACAGCAAAAGAGATGAGAGATAACACAGTACATTAAGGACTCATTATATGGCTTTTGTTTCTACATCCTGGAGGTCCTTTCATTTAGCATCATACTATTTGGCCTTATGTATCTAGGTTTTGTTCTATTGTAATTCTGTGCTAGGAGAGCCCAAGGTTTCTACTGATTATGACAAATGAGGGAAACCATTGAGCCTATGTTCCCTTGAGTCTGGCTTACTTCACTTAATATGATTTTTTCTAAGTCTTTCCATTTCCTTACAAATAGGGTGATGTCATTCTTTCTGACAGCAGCATAGAATTCCATTGTGTATAAATATCACATCTTGTTGATCCACTCATCAACTGAGGGACATCTGGGTTGGTTCCATATCTTTGCTATGGTGAATAGTGCTGCAATGAACATTGTTGTGCTAGTGGATTTAGTTTGTCCTTGTTTCTGGACGATTGGGTAGATGCCGAGTAGTGGAATTGCTGGGTCATAGGGGAGCTCTATGTTTAGTCTTTTGAGGAACTGCCATACTGCTTTCCATAGTGGTTGAACGAGTTTGCACTCCCACCAACAGTGTAGTAGGGATCCCTCCTGGCCACATCCCCTCCAGCATCTGTTGTTATTAGATTTCTTGATCCTGGCCATTCTAACTGGAGTGAGGTGGAATCTTAGAGTTGTTTTGATTTGCATTTCTTTTATGGCCAGAGATGTCGAGCATTTCTTCATGTGTCTGTAGGTCATTCCTACTTCTTCTTCAGAGAAGACTCTCTTTAAGTCTTTGGCCCATCTTTTAATAGGACGGTTGTTTCTTTGGAGATTAGTTTTGGAGACATTTTATTTTTTGAGCTGTTGATACACTTTACATGTGAGGTCTTTGTCCATTGTATGGTTAGTGAAGATCTTCTCCCACTCTGTAGGCTTTCTAGTTAAATTGCTAGCTATGTCCTTTGGGGCATATGTTTTTTTTTTAAGAAAAACATACACAAGTTATAAAAGCTTTAGGAAAGGACACTAACAAATCACACTAACAAATGAATAACAAATGAATGACCTGGAGAGGATGACCTAGAAAGCAAAACCAAAATGAAGCCAAAGAGATACCTTCAGATATTTAAAACTGTATGAAACAGGAAAGAGACGATATGGCCTCTCAGCAGTGACAGGAGATACTAAATATTTGCAATAGTAAGTGAGCAATAAACAGAATTACTTTCAGATCCATAAAAACACAGTGGTTTATCAGTGACAGCTTTGAAACCATGAATCAAGTCAGGCTCCCTGTTTAAGAGAAAACAAGATAATCTCTTTTTTTTTAATGTATTTTTATTTTTATTTTATTGTCAGGGTGATATTCTCCTAGTAGCGATGGCATCGGAGTTGCCTTGTTTGAAGAAATACACAGTCATACTAAAATATATTTTAAAAGTTTCACAGTTTAAAATTTTTAATTAGATTTTATCAAAAATATTTAAAGGAACTCATGGATAATATATTTGAGGCTCTAGCAACTCTTTTTTTCTTCTAGGAATGGTCTACTTTTCCCCCCAGCAAGACTTTCTGAGCTGGGACATTCGTGCTCTTCACCAAAGTAACAAATGTTACATTCAATTATATTGAGCCTCATTTCCCCTTGTGTTTTAATCATATGACAAATTAGGTTGAATTTGCATTTACACAGCATTTTATGATGCAAGGTTCCTAATAATACTGCAGCCTGGTACCGTGGTGAATTGCATTATCCCTAATGGCTCATCAGTTCTGAGATTTAGTATTTGATCTTGTTTTATTATCTTCCCAAGCTATATTCTAGACCTAATTTTTCCCCGAAATGAGCATTATTGATTTACTTATTAAATATTGTCTGCCTACTGTGAATTTTTCACATAAGCAGTATGATGAATCCTTTTTGAAAGTAATGATTATCTGCAACACAATGCCTAAAATGCTGGTTATACAAAGGGGGTTTGAATGGATTTGAACTAAATGTAGAGTATAAAAACCATCCTAGACAGTGTATGAGTAAAAGCTCATATACTGACTCCATCTCCATGAGGAAAAAAATAAGAGCAATCAATAAGTGATTATATTCTTAAAATAAATTACATTTCAGGTTTTGTACTGTCCAGAGTAGTGAAGAGGTGTGATGATGACTACAGGTTAAATATGAGAACATAAAAAAGGAGGAAGCTGATAAGTTATCTGCAATATCTGAGGAGATATTTCCTAATAAAATCTGAAGCTTGCAGTAAAATGATAAATCTAGAAAGCAGGACATTCATTTCCAGAATATATAACTAGCTGAGTCTAACCCTAAGTGGAAGTAAGAAGTAGGCTGTGTTGTGTCAGTCACATTGTGCCTCAGACTCTGGAATGCTCAGGGCTCTGATGGTATGGCAGACTCCCAGGGCCCTCTCTGAAGACAGTATTCTGATCTTCCTCTTCGTCCACCTCCTCTGGAGTGGCAGCTCTGTCAGAGAAGCTACATTCTCTTCGAAGGCTGTGAACTGGGTAGCTGAAAGCTGGTCAGATCTGAGGTTTCATCTGTTGCCTTCCCTACACCCCTTCACCCCCAGTGCGTATCTGATTTTGTTCCACGCTGAAGACTGGATACAGAGTCCAGCACTCAACCACTAAATGAATTCCCCAATCCTTGCCTTGCACCTTCTTGAACACATTTCAGATGATAGAAAAATCAAGTTCTTTAGTTCATTTTCTAAAACTAACCATGGCAAAGAATATGAAAGAAAAGAGAAACAGAGGATGACAAGCATGGCAAAGACTCTGAGCCAGAGATTAACTTCAGGAGAGAGAGAAAGAGCGAGAGGGGGGGGGCGCAGAGAGGCAGAGAGGCAGAGAGAGATAGAGTAAAAATCACATATTTCTTGTTTCCTCTCCTATTGGTAACTGTGTAGCCATGGAAAGGACTTAAAGAATCTAAGCACATTGCATCCCTGTTGCTATAATAGCTTCTATACCTGATTAAAAGCTCACACTTTTCAAAACGTGAGATCTATAGTACTGTGTGTATATGTCTCAACCAACTGGAAACTCAGCTGATATGCTTTAATTTCATTACAAAAAATAAGAGTAAATTGAGAGATCAGTAGCATTCACTGTGACAGAAGACTTGTAGTAGTCAAGCCATGCAAATAGAATGAATCACCGAAAACTTAAAAAGAACCCACAAAACAAAAGGAAAACAATAAAGCAAATGGTCAAAGGCAATAGAGAGGTACTAAAAGATGAAATACAAATGTCACAAACTAAAACAAACTGAGATCTCATGCATAATATTTGGTTCCAAATTCTTGGAAATCAACATATTATGATGGGATTGAAGCTGAGAATCACAGAGTAGATCTAGTGCTGAGGGCTTTACAAGAGGTAACACAGCCGCATCTAGCACTGGTTTTTACTGTGGTTTTACCATGCAATTCTATGTCAATGCGACTGCAGAATGGTAATCTCTCTGCACTTAAAAGTATTCCATTGTGGCATTTTCATAACAGGAAAACATTTAGAGAAACACAACCTCTACCAAGAGTGAATGAGATGCCTCTAATCTTGATTCCAAATACAGTTCCATACTCATAACTGAACACCAAACATGAGCCAAAGCGATTAAATTCACAGCTGTACCTTGAACGGAGAGAGAACTGGGTACAAACAGTAGGAGCACACAGATGTCTGAAGCATGGATTTCTCGTGAGACACTCTGGAGATCGACAAGGTTCCCCCCTTTTAGATTAGAGGAAAGAGCTAATTTTGCATAAGGAGAAGTCGGCTGAGGATGGAAGCAGAATCTCAGGCGCTCCATCATGGGGAAGAGCTGAAATGCAGGTAGTTAGGTCTGACACCAATTGCTTCAAGATTGTCTGATCTTCACTTCCATTTTCCCAGTGAAACGGGAACTGACGCCATTGGGGAAGAGTGAGGCTTTGGAGCAGAAACTCGAGGCGCAGGAAGAACCCAAGGAGGAGTCCCTACATTTCGCTCGTGCTGGGAAACGTGGCAGGACCTTGCCGTGCACCATTCAGACAATTAGGTTAATTTGAGGTGGACACAAATGAATTTGAATCTGTTATCCTGGATGAATATTCTCCTCCAGAGTCATGGCCACAGAAAGAATCAAAGCTGAGTCTTGCCCAGACGATTGATGGGATGCTAGAGAAGCTAAGGGTGTTGAGAGATGTATGAAAGTATGGTTGCATAGAGGACCTTTCTGTGTCTTCAAGGTGAAAAAGAAAGGTGAACAAGCAGTGAGCATTGTGAAGGAAAATGAGCTCACACTGGCTTCAGAGCATTCAGGCCTTCAACATTCCCTGAACACTACTTGGAGAGAACTCTCTTGCCTTAGAAAGAGCCTGTTTACATTTGAAGACAATTCTTTTGTCATTCCTGATACTGACACCCTAAATTTTAATTATGTTCATAGGTTTCCATTTTCTTTATCAGCCTCCAGAACATAATAGGTAGGAAAACAACCTCGATGGTCCCTAGTTGAGGAACAAAGGAAGGGAAGAATGAAAGGAAATGGAAGGGAAAGCATGGGAAGAGAAGAGGACAGAAGGCAAAGGAAAGGAAAACACAGCACATAGGGTAGTAGTCCTAATAACAGAGTAGATATTATATGCACAAAATTCTGTCTTTTAAGTATGCTTTACATATCCATGTATCTCATGTCCTGAGATTGCTGTTATTAAGAGTGTGCCAGTCAGTGCTTGTTATTTCAGTTAGAAGTTATTTACATGTACAAGAGCTTGTAAAAATGGAAACAAAATGAAGCTAAAACACACACACACACACACACACACACACACACACACAAAAGATGTTTTAATGGAGGACTGTCATGACGTGAGATGGCAAATTGGAGGGAATAAACTGATTCTCCATGAATTCTCCCACCAAACCAACTGCATCCTGTTCTCACTTATATATCTAGCTACTGGTAGATAGTTGAGAGGATTAACATGGTAGAAATATAAAGGGAAGAAAAGAACCACCAATTGTGGTGCAAATCTTAAAGGGAAATCTCATGTTATAACATCTTATTATATCTGAAGATCACATTCGTTCATGAACATGAACCAATTAATCCACCCAGCACATCTATAAGATATCAATTATTAGGAACTGAGCAATTAGTGCACAGCAGAACAAGAACATTTAGCAGAGGACCAGGCAGCGTGAAATTAGGGACCACAGTAGGAGAGGGATTCAATTCCCTGTCCTTTCAAGAGGGTACTGAGTAAAAGCATCTTAGTTATCAATGACTCAGAAAAGATGTAGCTGATCTCCAAGCAATTTCTGTGACATAAAAGTGTATTTTTAAGTTTCAGGATCATAAAAGAGGAAAAGCTATTTTTTAAGAACAGAATGGCATATCGCATGTGCTTTTTAGATCCCTTTCTGCTAAGCTTGAGCATCATCCATTAGTCTATAAGCAGAGCCCACTGGAATGGTGGGGTGGATGTGGACTGGATGAAGGACAATGTTCACATCAGATTCTCCCATTGTGACACACCTCTTTCTCTTTTCCTGCTTCTTATCTCAGGTCCTCTTGATTTCAGGCAGGCATTTCTGGCTTACTAAACTCTTCTTGATGACATGGCACCCCCAAACCTAAGAGACAAAGTCACAGACCTTCAGTGGATAATGAGATTTACCAGGACAGAGTGCAAAGCCCACTTGAGAATGTCAGTCACTCTTGGATGAGGGGTAACCAGCTTGGGAGAAATTTGAATTGGATTCCTTAAATATGAGGAAGTCTTTATAGGGTTCAGCCAGGAAAGCAATAATCTCCATTTACCACAGAAGGGTCAGAGTTCTGAACACAGTAGGTGTCCTGTGCATGTGACACCCCTTAAGAATTCTCTTGTACTTGCTCCAGTAGCTGGTGTGGGGGTGGGGTGAGTGCTGTTCAAGATGGATTTAACACCAGAGGAAAAGACATTCCACCTCAAAGATACCCGTACCAAAGGTACACACACACACACACACACACACACACACACACACACACACACACAGAGTCAGAAAAGGGAAATGACTCTTTAGGAAAAATCCGAGGACTCTCCCTGGGAAACTGGATGAAAGAAGAATCTAATTGAAAAGAGCAAAAGGGTACAGCTCAATTTCCACTTCTTCTATGAGGTTTTTCTGCACTCTCTGGTCAGATTTAATTATACCTTCTTCTCTTTCACAGCTGTGTGCCTGTGTCCCCATGCTCGTATTTACCTCATTTTCCTGGAATTAGGGTTTGTTTCCACAGATCCAGCTCCAGCAGAACATTCTAATTCCCCCTGCCATTTCTATTCCATGCCCTCCCATATACACACACCCAACAGAGCCCTCAGACAGCACTTTTTAGGAGATGCATTGGACAATCTGAGTGTCTTGAGGTCCTTGTTAAAAGCATAGTTCCAGAACCTACAGTTATTCCATGGAGTAAACCTTTACAAGTGACCCCAGTATGGCAGACCTATTCATATATAACGTATAACTACTAATTATTTTGCCATGTTGCTAGGGTAAATCATTTTAGTAGTCCTTGGGAAACCCAGAGGACAGAATAGTGATGGATATTTCTGCTCAGAATTTTGGGGGATGAGAATGTAATTTCCCAATTAGGAAAGAGCATTGAAAATAGAATTATCTCCTTAACTCTGCCCATTTCACTGGGTGTGGGGGGAAAAACCCCTCATGTCTGCAAATTCTATTGTGAATTTAAAATAAGAACAGCAAATTTGTATTCTGGAAACTTTTAATGGTGGTAAAAGAAAACTATTTTAATATTAGTACGGAATCTTAAAAAATATTCTCTTCATATTTTCTTGAGCGAATTCATAAGGGCCCACAACCAACCAGAAACAAAATGAAGAGTAAGTACTTTATTGTTACAGATTATCTTGAAAATTAGTCATTAACTGAAATGGCCTACATAAACTGGTCCTTTGGCTTATTGTTCCCCTCTCCCCAAAAAAACTAAAATCATTGAATAACAAGTATAATGGGCTCTATTGTTAAATCAACAGATTAATTAAAGATGTATTGAACGTGAAGTAAAATGCAGGCTATTGCTTGCCAGAATCTACCACTACAGAAAGGGAAGCTTCTGGATTTCTCAGCACAATGAGGAAGTCACAAGGACATTTTTCCTTCCACTTGGGGCTAGTGGCAGGCATGTGGCTGACCCAAAGTCACAATGAGTGATTTTAAAAAGGCTTATCATTACCTTGACAAAATGTAATGTAGGTGTGCGTGATTCATTTTTTTAAATAGCGCCATCGGGAAGTCAAGAGGAAGCCGGCCCTCTCGTCCTTGCTGTGGTATTAATTACTCAAGACACGTGCACGACACCAAGTTCATTTGTTCCTGGCTGCGAGCTAGCTTATCTCCACTCACACTGCTGATTAGTGTGGCAGCCTCCAGACCTTCCCAGACACTCTTCCACCCTTCCTGTGAGGGGAAGATAGCAGAAGGGCCTCCCCCACCAGCGCTGGCTTTCTAAAGACACAACTGGAAGATGTGCCCTTGCTAGCCTGTCTCCCTCCCTCCTGTCCTACCTTCCAGCCTGCTTGCCTGCCTTTCTCTCCCTCCCTCTCTCTTCTTCCTTTCTTTCTTCCTTCCCTCCTTTCCTCCTTCCCCTCCCTCCTTCCTTCTTTCCACCTTCTCCCATCCTCACTCCCTCCAGCCATGACCTGTGTACTTCTCTTACTTATTAACATACACATAACAATAATAGAAATAAGCTACATGAAACAATTGTTATAAATATTAGCCAATATATTATGTACTAGATGCAATAAGGGCGATCACTTGAAGCCCCTCTATTTACCAAAGGAAAATAATTCCCATAGAACTTTGTGAAAGACATAGGAAGTGTAAAGTCTTAAAGGAAAATAAAAGGTATGAATAATTCCAGCAAAGAAATCGAAAATTGCTGTCAAACATGAGGAAACTGTCCAAGTAATTTACCCTTTATCAAGTAAATAAGTTACTCATGGTAAAGACTTTCATTTAAGATCAACAATTTTTTAAAAATTATAACAGCGAATAGATATAAAGAAATAAGAAAGTACTGTTGTACTTGACTTGGTGAAAGTGAGAATTTAAGGAAGTCATGTGAGTATATATTAGTAAAAGAAGAGTAGAGTACTGGCCAAATATGCCCATATTTTATACTTTTTTGTTGTTACTGTATTTGGTGATTTTGAACTCTGAGCCTACTACTTACTTGCTAGGCAGCTGGACTACATTTAGAAGCCTATTTCCAGCCCCTTTTGTTTTTGTTTGTTTAGTTACATTATGCTTCTTTTCTCAAAAAACACTTTTTGATTTTTTTTATGGTGGGGATAATGTATACAGGGGCTACAGTTACATTTGTCAGGTGGCAGGTGCATTACTTCTCACACATTGATACTCCTTCTCATGTTTTTGTCCCCATTTCCCTCCCCCACCCTCTCCCAATCATCTTGTTTATCTTGTGTGATGGTTGTTCTTAATGTACTATGTTATTTCTCTTCTCTTTTGTTGCCCTTTAGGTAATCTCATATTGTTTCTGTATCTGAGTTTGTTACCTAGTATGTTGTATGTACATTTATTTGATTATTTGAAATAGGAAAGGGAAGGGAGGGAAATCAAAAAATACCTTTTAGGCATGCATACACATCCAGGTACAATTTTGTTGAAAACAGCTACATGAGATTATTTCACAGTATTTTAACCTATAGATTCTGAATGGCAATAGTGAAATTAAAACTTCCTTACTTGTCTGTTGTATATTTGCCTACTTAATATAATAGTACAAGTTCCCTAAAGACCATAGCAGAATTACAATTGTAGTTTAGTAAGGATTTATAGCCTCCTGTGATTTTCTGTGATATTTCCAAAGTACTCTTGTTAAGTAATATGCAGTAGATGGCATGCCATTGCAGTACAATTTGCTGTTTGAGACTTCAGGCAAAATAAGATTTCGTTCTGGAAGATTTGTGCAAATTCTTCTGAGTAGTTTCTGAATCTTCAGGAAGAAATACATGTCTTAAAAGCTTGTGAGCTAGAATAACCAGTTTGGTTCCAGGGTTTTGAATTCAATTTTTCCTGACATGTCTATGCTTTTTGGTAACCTAAGAGATAAAAAAATATATAACTAAGAAGGCTTTATTATTCTGTGTGTTTTCAGATGTCTGTTGAAGAGAGGACAAACAGGATATTTGAGAGCTTCTTTTAAGAAAAGGAGGCTTCAGGTAACAATTCAGGTTTGATAATTGACATTTTACTGGGGAGACACATCAGAAGTTAGAATAATAATTTACGGTCTTATTTCTGAATTCACACACTTCTAATATGCGTATAAGACAAAAGTGGAGAATATTCAAGTACCCAGTCATTTCTGAGAAATGTTTCTGAAGAATACATGGAAAAGAGATTCAGCACAATGGCCCTAGATGCAATATTTATTCAACTAGGAGAAATCACATCATGCAATGCATCCATCTCCCTTGGCAAAGGTTGATAGCAAATATTTTAGTTATTGATCTAAAGCAATCCTAAATCTTGAAATAACTTTTTAAAATATCATTTCATCATTTCTACCAATGGCACATTTTTCCTTGTTATTATACAGATTATGTACAAAGGGGTTTACTATAATGTAAGTCAGGTAATGAGTACAATTTTCTTGTACAGTGTCTCCTACTCTTTTGCTTTCTCCAAGTTTTTCCCTCCCACTCACCCACAAATATTCATCTTCAACATAGTGTCTGAGTACCACTTTTGTCCCTCCTCTATTTCTGTGCCACCCCAAAATAGGTAAACTTACAAAGAAGACAAAAGAAAATTTAAAAAGCAACAAAGGAAAAGCAAAACTAAAATGCCTCTTTCTTCCATTTGTAGAAGTTCATTTCAATAAATATTATTTTTACCTGATTTTTGCACAAATGAGCCATTATGATCCTTTCCTAAGAACATCTGCCTTCAGTCTTACTGTGTGGACTGTCTAGAGATCTCTATAATTTATCATGATCTACTAGACTACAAACAAGGCCACCCTAAATGGTACATTTTTTAAACTGACTCGAAATGATAGTAAAAGTAAGGAATAGCCATGTAGTTAATTTATTAGTGAGGTAGTTAATTAAATGCAAAGTAGATTCATGTGTTGATGACTACTTGTAGTGTGATAAATTCTTTGTTTACAATCACTAGTCAGCAGTGTGACATAGTTTCAAGCTGTACAAATATTCAGGACTCACAACAACACCATTTTCTTCCGCAACTCATTTTCTGAAGCATTTCCCTAATAACTGTCTTTACCAATTTTGTTTGTTTTTCATGAAAAATACGAAGTGAGATTATGCCCACCCAAAGTCCTTGCCTACTAGATAAACAAATCTGGGTGCTTTTTGTTTGGGTTTTGGTTTTCTGAAAAGGGTCATTCTGATTTCCCCAAGGCAGAATTACCATTCTCACTTCCAGAAGAATTTTAAAACAAAATACAGGAACACTTCGCACCTACTTTAACAAAAAAGCCAAAATAACTTTTCAAAAATTATTTGACACAACAGCATTTAAAAAGCATGAAATATGTGGTCTGACAATTCAGAGAAGAAATGTCTTCAAAAAGTGAAAATAGTATACCAGCTGCTCAGTAATCTGATGTGAGACCACAGGATGACCTGAAACTTGAGAATCTAGAGACCAAGGAATGGTTTCTGACCCAAGGAGCCTTTACACTCCAATTCTTTATCAGACACTTGACAGAACTTAGATGAAACCATAGTTAACTTGAAGCTACTTAAGAATGAATACATTACAAATATTTGATTTTTCTAAGAAACTATGCATCATAAGGTGTGATTATTCAAACGAAGCCAGATTTTATCTTCTTCCTCTTTTTCCTTTTAAAGTACTGGATATTAGATCCAAATATTTGTACATGTTAAGCAAGTACTCTACCTCTTGAACCATTCCTCAGTCCTTTCTGTTTGTATTTTGTTTGCTGTTAATTTCAAGACAGAGTTGCCTTAGCTTTGTCCAGAATGGACTCAAATTTTCCATTCTCTTGCATAACCACCCAAGTATCTGCAATTATCCATGAATCCCTCCACACCCATATAAAAATTTGAGCCATTGGGGCCGGGAGTGTGGCCTAGTGGTAGAGTGCCTGCCTAGCATGCACAAAGACCTGGGTTCGATTCCTTGGTACCACATACATAGGAAAAAGCCGGAAGTGGTGCTGAGGCTCAAGTGGTACAGCTCTAGCCTTGAGAAAACCCAAGGACAGAGCTCAGTCCCTGAGCTCAAGCCCAGGACTGGCGAATAAATAAACAAATAAATAAATAAACTTAAAAAAAAAAACATTTGAGCCATTTTGTTTTCCCTGACTGTTGAATAATATGTAAAGTCAAAGTTTTCATGGGAGTAAAGTTCTAAAAATCTTCTTATGCTTGAGTAAACATTGGATTACTGAATTGAGTTCCACTTGATACTCAGTGATGGATTTAAAGAAGCATATAGATGACATTTACATACATATGCATATACATGCATGGGTATACATGTATGTGTCTATATCTATGCATATATGCATATGTGTAACTTTATATGTAAATAAACTATTTGTATATATACATATTTATAAAATAAGTACTTCCTCATTTTTACAAAACTAATAAGTGTACTTATATGTAAGTTGTATATCTGATTACATGAATGTATGCAAGTAATTTTATCCTGTAACCCCATAACCCAGATAAAATCAGTGTTACCAGTTTAAAGAATTTCTTTCCTACTAAAAGAGCTGTGAATGGGGCCACTGTTCATGAAATATTATGTTTCTATAATTACAACCATTATGCCATACAATCAGAAATTCTTCCACCTACCCATTCAAATTGCACAATATGCAGGCATCTACTTCGTTTTCTGTGGTTTGTTGGAGAGCTTTTTCTCATTTCTGTAACAATTAGGTTCACAATGTATGCTCTAAATTTGAAAATAGGTCCTTGGATTGTAGGTACAAGTCCCCAAATCTAATCATATTGAAAATGAGGACAGTTGTGTTATATACTGAAAAAAATCTCAGAATCAAAAATCAACAGAGGCAGTGATTTCTCCTGCCTCCAGAAGTAGATGAGGATGTCTGTTCTGTTGGGCATCAACATGCACTTATACCTATACAAAATACTTCTCCCAATCATTGACTGAACCTGCAGAATGGAATTGTCTCTAGTCTGTTCTGGTGCCAGGACATAACAATAGTGACTGCATACTGTCACAGTACAGACTGAATTGTTCCCCCTCAATAAGTTCAACTACCTCTTTTTTTTCTGTCAGTCATGGAGCTTGAACTCAGAGCCTGGACACTGTCCCTGAGATGTTTTTACTCATTGTTAGCACTCTCTCACTTTGAGCCACAGTGCCACTTGCAGTTTTTTGGTGGTTAATTGGAGATAAGAGTTTCACAGACTTCGCTGTCTGGGGTGGCTTTGAACCACAGTCCTCAGATCTCAGTCTCCTGATTAGCTAGGATTATAGACCTGAGCAGCCAGCATTGGCTTCAACCACTTCTTAACTCACCAACTAAACAACAAAATACATTTTAAAGAGCGTTTCTTGGAGAGAAAGAGCTAAAAACAGAGCTCAGGGCCTGAGCTTCAGACAGTATTCACACACACACACACACACACACACACACACACACACACACACACACAGACAAAAAGGAAGGGTTCAAGATGTTCCGCTCTTCCATGCGTCTTGAGGGTTATAAATAAAACATCACCAGCAGTGGAGCAGGGGTATAATTTGATCGAGACTATTTGAACAGCTGGTTAAAAGGCAGCAGAGCTAATAAGGCAGGACTTGAACCCTGGAAGCTGCCATGGGGTAGGTGGTAGCTGCTTTGGGCCTTGACCTCAGTGCAATTCCTTGATTCCTTTCTCTTTGTTCATATAACCAATTTGCTTCCATCTACTAACTGGCAAGCATTCAGTCCCCCAAAATGAGCACACTAACTACAATACAAGATCTTTGGCTCAAATACTTCCAAGCGTCTTCTACGTGTTTTCTAGTTCGAGTTCTCAAAAGACGAGATGAATGGCTCAGTGTCGCCGTTGAGTGATTTGCCCTTGGATCACCCAGTTCAGCAGTCATTGGCAAAGAAGTCAGAATAGCACCAATCTGACCGCATGGCATTACCCTGTCAAAAGAGCCTGGAAGTAGGGGCAATTTACCAGAAATAATGTGTTTATAAGAAGGAAGTCTATCTTTCTGTAGAAATGGCCAGGAAAGCCGGCATCTATGGTTTTTCTCTGCATGATAGTTTGATTCAAGTATAACAAAAGAATCCAATATGAAGACAGCTTGCCTTAAGGTTTAGGCTTGAAGATCACTCGGATGCTGAATGTATGGAATTATGACTAGATTGTGACAGGACACTAAAATTCTGGGGACATTAACTTGTTCAGTACGACATTGTCTTTAAATACCTTTCCTTTTAAAACACTCATCCAAAAAATGGAAGCAAAAGGTTTTTTATAATGTCCTATTTACAGTTATTTCTTTCCTTTTTTCCTACTGTTTGGTTGATGCCTTGTGGTCACTTGTTTTGATATGGGTACTCTTTGTCTTGTACATAAGTTTATCTGATTTAGGGAAGGGAAAGGGTGGGGGGGCGTGGATATGAATCACAGAAACAAGGAGAAAAGGTGAACCAATGCAACTGAGATATCCACGAGACACTACTACATTGGAAATGAAATTTACAACTTGCAAGGAAAGGGCCAGGAGCTTGGCCTAGTAGTAGAGTGCTTGCCTAGCATGCATGAAAACCCAGGTTCGATTCCTCGGTACCACATACGTAGAAAAAGCCGGAGTGGTGCTGTGGCTCAAATGGGAGAGCCCTAGCCTTGAGAAAATCCAAGGACAGTGCTCAGGCCCTGAGTCAAGCCCCAGGACAGATTTTTTTTTAAGTTTTAAAAAAAGTAATGTACTCATTACCTTATTTATGTAACTGTAACTCCTCTGTACCTCACCTTTACAATAAAAGAAGAAAAAAAGAAAACACTCAGCAGATTAAGCAAACAGCAAATGCTTCTTTTTCTTAACTGATGCCTCTAGGAAAATGATCCTTAATAAAAAAAATTGAAAGGTTCTATTTTCCTAAATCTCTCTTGTTTTATGTAGAGTATTTGACATACTCTAATTATGGATCAGCGAGGAATGGCATAACATTACATTTTATGTTTACTTTGGTACTATGTCATAGGAGCTTGAGAAAATAAATACTCCCCTAAGTGTGGGGCCCATCTTTCAGAGTGTTAAATGAACATCAAAAGACATTTTTCTGAGGCTTTGTTTAGTAGTATGATTTAATCAAGGACTACACTAAGGTTGGTAGAATACAGGAAATTTTCTGATGCCTTTAGCAGTTTCAGACTTCTTAAATTTAAGGAACAAATAAATCACCAAGTCATCAGTCTCCATCGCTGCATTCATTGAAAACATGCTATGTCCAGCTCACCAAATTTTACAGCATTGCTTATCATAATGGGTGCCAGAACTCAGAGCTTTCCCTCGGAGTTCTGAGACTGTTGTTGTTGTTTTAATGATTCTTAGGTAATTCATTGATTTATATTTTTCAAGAGGATATAAATTGTTTCCAGTGTCCAAAATAACTAACAAGGCTAATTAATCGATTTTACATTCCCTCAAATAATTTCAAAACTATTTTTGTCTCTATTTCCTATATGTAAATATGTCATACAATCAACCATGGAAATGAGGCTTACCAAAGACTTACACAATATGTGAAACAAAGGAATTTGCCATGTACAATTTATTCCAATTCTTCTCATTTTTGCATTTTGTCTGGAATTATGGGTTGGAAAATAAGTGGCTTATAGACATTGGGCAGTTAGATGAGTACTGGATGGTTAAAAGAATGAGTGGAAGGATCTATGTTGTTAATGTCATTTGTGAAGTATATAGAAAAGTATCAGCTTTGTTTTGTTCCCTCCAAAACTAGTAGTGTCTCCCAAAAATGAGACACAGAACAACAATTTAAAAAAAAGCAATTCCTGGGCTCAGGAATGTAGAGAGAAATCTTTGAGAGAGAGCTGGGTCTAGACCTGAGTTGGCATTTCCATTGATTAGATGGACATGGGAAAGGCATGGATGATATTTACTTTTCAGCTGTAGAGTTTGGTATCTAAAGCTATTAAGAATCTCCAGACTGACACAGGTGCCATTATTTGGGGTACCTTATTCTACTCACAAAATCCTTTATTAAATGGAGTGCAAATAAAGATAATTTTTAAGACTTCAATAGAAATAAAAATACCTGCAAGAATATACCACAATGAAAAAAGAAAAAAAAAGAAGCCACAATTTTAACAATCCGCCAATCCTGAATACATATTTTCCTTCTATTACTGAACATATTTTTTCTCACTGACTATAAGGAAAAATATGCCAGTCTGAAACTTACTGACTCTTTTTTTATTTTTAAGAAGACTCAAACTAGATAACTGAAAGCTAATCATACATTTATAAGCTGTCGATACATTCTACAACCAGTTGTATCAACCTGGCTTGTTTTTCTGACATCCAGTTTACAAACAACAACACAAAATCTTTGGTACACTCCTAATGTCATTTAGAATACTTTATCTTCAAAGATGACAACACTGAAACTGATTCCCCTTAGCCAAAATCTAGGAAAGCCAACATATGCCTGGTGATTTCCCACAGACCGTTACTGCATATTGATTAAGATGCCGCAAGTTCATTGGGGAGTTTATCTAACTTCTCGGAAGCTCAAGTCAAGAGAGGGATGTGAGGAATCTAGCTCCTGACTGACAAGGCGAGTCTAGCTAGCTTTGTATACGTCTTCTCCCCAAATCCCCCTTTACCTCAGCTGCTTTTATCTAATGAAAGATGTTCAGCTTTACACACACACACACACACACTCACAATCACCAGCCATACCATTTATCCAAGACTTTTTAAAACAGTCCTCAGAGACAAAGCTCTCAAGTGTTGAAGTCACTGGACGGAAGATCATAAAGGAGCAGTGAAAGCAGAGAGCTGAACACTGCATAAAAGAATCCAAAGAAAACTCAACCGGTGATTTCGCCAAACTAACCCATCAAGCTTCCTTCCACAGCAAAGGCCCCTGTGCCGAGGAAACTTAGTGAGAGAACGAGAACTGGACAGCACAACAGGACAGACCAAGTTTGAAACCATCTGGATAAAAAGTAGGAAAATAGCTAGGAGCCGTTGAGCTAATTATAGTTTAAAAAAACGTAATTTTTTAAACTACATGAACATACAGAATAGGGAACTCAAGAGCCGTGAAATTAAAAAAGATGTGATGATTCTTGACTTCTAAGCATTCAGAAAATTCCTTTCACGTGATGTAAGGAACAGATACTAGAAAACTACCCTCAGACCATTTCTGAAAGAATAGAGTAAAAGCCAAATAAATATCCTGCTATTGATAAAAGAATGTAAACAAGGCAAGCTGACATAAAAAAATGTAGTGTACTGTTTCAAACCAAAAAATATTAGAAGACTAGCATAAAACATAAAATATTAGAACAGATCAGTGTAAAAACTAGAAATAAAGTGATAGCCTAGAGCAACAATTAGCCAAGTCATTAAGAAAATGCTTCAGCATTGCTGTGAAAGCAAAATAAATAAAGGAGATAATACCTTAAGATAATCAAGGGGTTTAGAAATAAGAAAAAATTAAAAATACTTTAAACATTAAGAGATTATAAAATAGCACATATGGCATTTAACAGATGGACAGTTAATAAAAGAAAGGAAATCTGTAATGGGGAGTCTCGAAAACCCCAAACAAAACAAGAAATTGGGATAAAAGCCAAAGCATAGTATCTTATCAATAATTCCTGAAGTAATATTTTTATTTAAAATGAGCTAAACACGAAGAGTTACAATAAGTACTTTAGGGCTGAAAAATAACCATTCATGAAAACATGTACGGGTCCATACGCGTACACATGCAATCAAGTGGACTAAACCATGGCACGTGCCAGCTAAGATTCTCCTGGCCTGACTCCTTTGAACAATTACTAGCTTAACAAAAGGATTATCAGGAAGCGTGGACATGTTCTATCTGAGGCCAGGTGAGGCTTATGAGGAGGGAGAGGAGGGATGGCATATGTGAAAACGGGGCCAGGTAACTTGATTGGAAGCTTAGGTTTGGGGTAGATGGGAGAATGGTGAAAGATGACCCATCAAGATGCATTGTACTGACATATTGGCTGGAAACCTCTATGCAACCACCTAGATATAAAGAGTAAATAAATAAACATACCTCGGACAATTGTTTTACAATTACAAGCACCACGTCAGACTCTGGGACAGTTACTGGACTTTAAAGAACAGTGGGTGCAAGAAAACACTTACTCAAAAGTAAAAGAACAATAAATCGGTGTCAGAATTTTGATAGTATTATTTTTAAGCTAGAGGGAGAAATTAAGAAACATTTGTTAAATAGCCGGGAAAGAAATGCTGAGCCATAGACTTACCACAGGCTGCTCCACCTACCAGGCCTTAGGCCCAAAGGCCTCTGCTGCCTTCGGCTCTGTGCCTGGCCCCCACTTCCTGTGAGCACTTCCAGACACATCTTGTTTTCTCTTCTTCCATCATGTTTTGTCCTGGATGTGACCAAAAGAAGGGGCCCAAAAAGGTATTGATTGAATTCATCCCATCCAACTGAATTAGTGATTCCCGGTTACTCTCCTCACATGCAACAGGAATAGAGCTTTCACCAGCTCCGGTGGCCCAGGCCTGAGATCCAGGTAGATCTCACCCCCCACTTCTGCCCACTAAGGTTTCCATCTGCCTGACTGCCCTTTCCCTAAATTCCGTCAGTAGCCCAAAGACTAGCTAAATGTCTCCTTTTCATAGGTTGCCAGTGTTTTCCATCACAGCTAAGAGAGCTCTCTTCCTGGACTATGTGTCCTGTGTGCTTCCTGAGTTACACACTCAGTGATCATCACCTTTATGTTATCCTTCTCCAGATCTCAGATACTACACAAGTGAGCTCTGGACTAATTATTTTTTTATACTAAAATAACTTCAAAAGAGTGACAGGCTTAAAACTAATGAATGTTTAACTTAGTCATGAATGCATACCGATGTGGAGACAGTTACGGTCCCCCTTTTTGGATAAAATAAAAAGATACTCAAATAAACTTACACACATGTATATCTGCAGTGTTATCTATCCATGGTGTTTGCAATTGGCCTAAATCCAAGCACAGTTCCCCTCCTGTGACTTGAACAGAAAGAGCCAATGGCGATATCCTTTCTGTTTTTGTAGCCATCATCTGACACCCAGCACACAGCATTTTGGCGATGGGAAGAGGGGAAAAAAAATCTTTCATTTTTCATCTATGTCCTTCTTTCTTCCTCCATTAATCACCCAATCACAGCTACCAAATAGCGAATGGGATGATAATAACTGAAATACGAGATTTCATCAGATCCTTCTAGATGAGTGCTATTGTTTCAACTTCCATTACTTTCTCATTTTATCTCATTTTTAAGAAAATCAATAATTTCATTTTATGGACTCAGAAATTTTAAGGTTTTTCTTTTGTTCTGTGAAGGTTAAACCCTGGAGTGATGTGGGAAAAATTCCTAGATTTGGTGCCAGAAACATGTGGTCTGGTTTTTGTTGTTGCTTTTACTGCTAGCTCAAAAAATTTAAAGAATGAAATACAAGGTGATAGTACTTGGTGGTAAGCTTTCCAGAAAACTTTACTGTAACGCAATCTGCCTGTGAGGGTTATGCTTGATTGTCAAGTTGACTGGAGCCAGAATCACCTAGGAGACCAGTAAAGCACAGCTCTGGGTAAAAGAAGGGTTGCTGGTGAGAGAATGTCTGCAGATTAGGGCAATGTGAAAGGCACACCTAGAATGTGAGCACTGCCACTTCATAGGCTGGGGCCCGGACAGAATACAACAGGAAAATGAGAAAGCCAATGAGATGCAAGCATTCCGCCTCCTGATTCCGGCTCATCATTACCTGAGCTTGTCTGCTCCACACTGTCTGTCACAGAGGGAATAAAATCCGCGAAGCCATACACTCTACAAATGTCCCCTCTCTTGAGTTGTTTAATCTGCTATTTTGTCAAGGACAGACAAAGCAGACTCACACAGAAAACTGATCACAGACAGTAAAGGTCTTTGCTCACCCTTTCCTAGACAAAGTGTTTCAGGAGCCTTTGAAACTGATTTGCAAGAGGAAATACAGAAAAATTAGGACCATAGAAGTTCTCAGAAGATCTTAATAGGTGATTTTGGTGGATATCTGATCAGACTGTCATAAAGAAACGTGGACAGAAAAGACTGCACACGTGAGGTTTGAGATGCAGGTCCTGGAAATAGGCCCTAGATATCACATTCTGCAGACAAACTTGCTGATATTTTTAATTTTTGTCCATGCCCTCGGACTTTTTATGTGGGACTGTATTTAAAGGATTCATTAACCTGGAAGAGGATATTTCAAGGCAGTTTTGCAAATAGGGCGTGACATGGTTAGAGCTCTTAGGCAGTTTTACAGTGAAAATTTGAAATAAAAGTCCTAGAAATTGGGAGACTTTTTAGCATTCTTTTAAGAGAAACTTGTCTTATATGTTTCCCATAATGCCATGAAGGTTTGTATGCATTATTAACTTTTCCTGGCATTTATAATTTTTAAAAAGAGAGTTACTTCTCAATGTGTAAATAAATGGACACATAATTATCTTTCCATGTTAGTATTAAAAATAAGGCTTTTACTATTAATATCTAATCATTTTTTAACATATCTCAGGCAGAAACACTGTCCACGTGTACATTTCTTTCTTTTTCATTTGAGGAGGCTGATAATCTTGACATATGGGTATCAAGAATTCTCGTGCACTGTCTTTGACAAAGTTAATAATTTCACAGAAAAAAAATAGTACCATGTATGTGTGTGGACTGATGAGTGTGTACGCGTGCATGTGTGTGTGCCTGTTAATGGAGACAACCCACGGCCATGCCCACATTGGTAAGTGCTCTACCACAGAATAATACCTCACCTCTGAAGAGTAACATTTTCATATATCCAATTGCTTGGTTTCAAATATCATTTTTCTCTCTTCAGAAAATTTTTTTTGCATTTCTTATTATTGGAGAATTGAAATTACAGTGAAGGTTTAGCTTGTATCATCAACACTCTCCCCTAGAAGTGTATAAAATTACAAGATCCACCAGCTTGATTGTAGATCCATCTTTTGCTGTTATTGCCCTAGTACAGGAAAAGAGGAAAAATTTGGTTACAACAGATTAAACAAAGGTTATATTTATTAACCCTTATTTAATCATCACAGCCAAGCAAACAACTTTAATCAAAAGAATAAAGCTGAAGCTCAATATTTAAACTGTGCATAAAAATATGGCATTTAATCTAATCAAGTTAGCCAACAATGAGCAAGCCACATTTAATGTTTGCTCTTCAAAACTGGAATCCATTCCTCTGTCAGTCTAATTCCTAAACCTAATTTGAAAATAGTTTGCATTATATCCTATCTCACAGCTTTTTATGTTTGCTAACCAAATATAATATGTTTGAAGACTTTGTCATCCTGAATGTGACATTGTTAAAAATCAAATGTGTTCAACAATTACCGTTGCTTGAGGGGGAAAAAAAAGATTGTGTTTCCAAAAAATAGCATAGAAAACTACACACACATGCATACACACATACACAGGATAAGAGTTCTCGTTTTTCTGTACTACTTCAAGGCATATGAAAGTAAAGTGAATGTGTGTGTGTGTGTGTGTGTGTGTGTGTGTGTGTGTGTGTGTGCTCCTGCTTGCCTGTGTGTATGTGCACATTGCACAAGTATGCACTGGTGTGTGCATACATGCATTGCACCAAGATGAAAGAGATGGATAATGGGCTTATGTTTGCACATACGTTCTCTGGCCCAAAACAAGTATTTCCACATAGAAGAATTTGGATGTGCATAAGCAGCAGAGAACACCATGTGTGCACAGCCATTTATGGGGTACATAGAACCAAAGACATAGTGGGCCCCATCTTCTTTAATTTTCCATCTCACTGTGAATAACTTCTGAGAAAATCTCATCAAAGGAATATCCACTGGTGAATATCTTTCATCCAATCTAAAGAATTACCCCTGAGTAAATTAATTAAGGGCCAGACAGTCCTCCTCAGTAATGTAAGAAGTAGGTCAGGGGCCAGTGTTTTAATTGCTTTCTAGAAGCTGAAGCATGGCTTTCTAATTCATCACTCTCAAAAATCTCTGTTTATGGGATGATTGACTGATGGTTTCCATTTATCTGACATTTTACTTTCAATAATTTCATTGGATAGGTAGACAGTAAGTTCCTGATCTAAACCTGTTTCTGTTCTAGTCTCCATGGGACAGCAGTGAGCTAAGCCTTCAACCATGTATCCACAGGTACCTTTAATGTTAGTGGCAAAGGAAAAGAAGAGAGGCAGAGAGCAGACTGAAGGAGAAAGAGGAAGAGGGAAGGAGAAAGAAAGGAAGGGAAGGGAAAGAGAGGAAAAGGGAGAGAAGGAAAAGGAAGGGAAGGGAGAGAAATTCAACCCAGGCAAGAGAAAATGGTAAATAGGACAACAAAAACACAGCCAGGGAAAGTTATGGAGAACAATGGAGCTGAACTGCAATTTTCATTTGAAATGCCTGTGAATGTCTCCCTGAGACTGTCAACAGTAGAGCCAAGGCTTGCAGGAGATGAACCAGCAAGCCATGAAGATAATTAGAAAGGCATTTAGGATGGACAATATGGTTCTGAAGATGTTTATGGAATAGTGAGCAAGAGAAGTGGAGGAGGAGATAGAAAGGAGAGGGGACCACAAAGTCAGATCAGGGAGCCTCTCATGTCAGGGCTCTGTAGGCTTTTACTCTGTGTGAAATGAGGATACTGAAAAGTCTGAAGAATTAACCCCATCACTACGTGGGAAATGCCATAACTCAAGGGAGAGGGGGAAGCAGCGTTGACCAGTTTGACAGACTGCACTCTGGAGAAGATGAGGGCCTGGACTGTGGGTATCTTGTTAAGATACAATGTCAAGGTTTCTGGACAAACTCAAGAGGACTTAAAGATGATTCCACAGAGTGACCAAGATACAAGGTCTATAGACAATGGGCGTAGTGATGCATATCTGTAATCCTAGCATATCAGAGGCCTGGGCAAGAAGATGGTGTGTTCAAGGCCAGCTGTTTGAGTCATATACCACTGACAGCTTTTTGGTGGTAAATTTGAGACACAATTCCCATAGAATTTCTTGCCAAGGCCAGCTTTGAACCACAATCCTCAGATCGCATCCTCCTGGGTAGCTAGGGTTACAGCTATGAATGCCAGGCATTCACAACAAGGAAAGGGGAATAATTTATTGGAGTTATATTGAGTAGTATAAAGAGGAGAGATTTACATTTCTACTCTGTTGTAGGGTGATTCAGGGGTCATGCTGACAAGCGTTGTTATGGTGGGGAAGTTCTGAGCACTGGAATTTTGTGGACAGTTGTGAAGCTTTGAGAACTTACACTAGGAAATCTGATTTAGCTAATGGAGTCCCACTGTTACTGCAAGTTGATGAAAGTTTCCAATTTGCCACCTACCTGAGAACTGATCTTTCACACAAAGGAGAAAGGTGGGAACTAACTGAGTATAGAGCTTAGCAGTTGAGTAGAAGGGGCTACGAGCTCCTAATAATTCTCTTACAATTCCTTTACTTTTCCCCCAAATGGGAAGCCAGATTAACCGAAAATGGGAATAGACATGAAGACTTTAGGGATCAAGGAGGAAGAGAGAAAGCAGTAGATCCGATTTCCCTAGCTCCCAAGGAAATGGAAGAGTTGTTGGAGGTGAGCTGCAGTCTGCAGTGGGTGAGCTGGGAGGAGAGGGAATGGTCAGAGTGAAAGGGAGTTGGCAATGACAAGCAAGGCTATTGACTTGTCTGTCCTGAGAAGAGATCTCGAATGTATTGGGAAGAAGCCAAAAAGAATCAGCAGAGGAAAGGAAATATAGAACTATGATCATATAGAAATGTGATTTACTGTGAACTCTAGAGAGTCTTCAGGAAGCTGTAATTGTTAGAGACCTAGAACCATGACAATTTAGAGCAAGAAAATCAGTCCAGTAACCCAGGAGTTTGGTCTTGTTGGGTTACAACACAAATAAAGAGCACAGACCTAACACAGTACGTCTCCCTGATCTCGAGGCTCGTGGAGTTGCATGATACTGAAGTACACAGGTACTCCTCCCGTTGGTAGATCAAAGCATGGAGGTCTTGCTTTGCTGCTAGAGGCTTCTCCTGATCCTCTCCAATGGACTCAGCAGAGAAGTGTTTCTCTAAGATTTCACATCAAATCACTTTGCAGGTATGAAGTGCAAAAAGTTAAAGGAGACACCGTGCCTGATCCATTCCCTGCCTCCCCACACCAGCATCTTCTATCCTCAATAAAATAAATGCCTCCACTATCTGTTATTCATGGCTACATGTGTACATCACATGGAAGAAGATCCATTAAAAAAAATAGCCCATATTACCCAGCCTAAGATGAGAAACACTACAGAAAACCACAGTCAAAGAAGGAATGGGGGACTGACATATCAAATCAGGCATCCCAGTGGGCGGTGGGCTACATGTCAGCATTGGAATTACAGAACCAATGAAAACTCTGCAGGTCTCTTTATGAATTCCTATTGCTTGCTCCTGAAATATGTTCTCAGCACTGCCTTCCCCAGACTCAATTTACCTATACCAAGAAGACACCTCTAAACTGACCAACTCCGGAAGACATCTTCTTCTTTGGTCCCCAAAGCAGGACCATCTTGAATTCCTAAACAAGAGCGAAACACTGGGTCTCCCAACTCATCTACCTGGTCCCCTAACACTGGGTCTCCCAACTCATCTACCTGGTCCCCTACCAATTTCCCTTCCTGCACAGAGGCTTGGAAAAACAAAGGTACCGAAATGCCCAGCGTGGTTTACAAGGACATACATGTTTCGTGCAGATTCTTCATTCTTTTTCCATCGTCCCTGCCTCCTGCCTCCATTCTTATTACTTCATGTTCTGGATGAGGAGACTGACACAAAGAGAAATTAAGTGATGTTTCCCAGATGTTCATGCTGCCGCGCTTCAGCTCACAGCCAGCTACTTTACACACCAGGACTGTCTCCTGAGTGAGACTCTGGCTCCTTGGGTCTTTCCTCTCAGCGACCACCCATGCCTGCCACTTCAGCTTTCAGGCAGGGCAGTGGCAAGACTGATAATTGCACAGTAAATTCTATACGAGCAACATGGAAGCTGTGTCTTCCTGGAAATTACATGGTAAATAATTACATTTGTAGGGAACAAATAATTCTACTATTCGTTACCATGTCAAATGCAATTTTAAGACGTGATGAGGCAAATCTTGTTTAGGAGATGAAAACAGAAGATATAAACCAGATAATTGCCAAGTGATTAAACAGGAAGTGCCATGCGTGTATGATTAATGCAAAATGTGCAGATAGACACCAGGGAGGGTGCCGAGGGATGAGCTAGAATATCTCGTGCAATGTGCAATGCATCAGCCTGCATGATCAGCAGTCACAGAATTCAGCAAGAGGTGGTGGGGCCTGATTTGCTCAGAGCACACAGGCCACACAGTGTGATGTTGATGATGGGACTGACTTAGGACATTCTCTTCCTATCCCAGAGAATTCTCTATGCAGGCTGTTGAAAGCTCCCATTCTGTATCTCTGGGAGACTGACTCACATATGTGTTGACAATATATCTACATCATGTTTACTGAGTCCCTAGGTATTTCTTGACCTTGGCACTGTCTTGCTATAAAATGTGCATTATGGGTTGGAAGCATGGCTCGAGTAGCAGAGCATTGGTCTTCAGGGCCACCAAAAAAGAAAAAAAAAATGAGGCTGAGCACTATTACATGTGCCTAAATGCCTGGCTACTTAGGAGGGAAAGATAGGGGGCCTGGCAGTTTGAGGTTAACTTAAGGGAAGAAAAACAACAGGTTTGGCATGGTGATACCATGCCTATTCGTAAAACAAAATAGATGGCACAGGACAGTCCTGGACAAAGCTTATGACTCAATCTGAGGCAAAAGAAGAAAAAAGAAAGAAAGAAAGAAAAAGGAGATTGAGGGTATAGTATAAGAGTTAGAGCAGGGCAGGTATAGTTCCTGAGTTCAAACCCCAATGTGATTGATAGGTAAATAGACAGTAGATAGATAGATAGATGTATACATACCTATATAATACATACACCTATGCATATATAATCCCTATATACATATCTACACATAGATTACAGTACATTGATTACCTGAAAAGGGAGTTTAGAGGAAGTGGTCTGGAATATGATCTGGAGTTCTGTTCCATACCCCTGGGTCATCTTGTCCCTGGTTCTCACACCATTGGCCTATGCCTCCAACCTCCTGAATGCGAAGATAGAGGGACAGTCTGGGCATAAGTGCCACTACAGTGCTTCCTTTATCCTGTCTCAGCTCCACGCGTCCTTAAAATATTGTGAACGACTTTCCTGCAGATCATTTTCAGACGTGATCATGTTGGGCGGCAGTAGGCGATGGGAGGGAAAGGGGACCTCGCAGGGCGCTAAGTGGTTTCTGAGCCACTGGAGCGTGGGCCGGGCTCTGCAGGAGCTCATTAGCCCGTCCCTTCCTCTTCCAGGACAATAATATTGACTCCACATTAGATAAACATGAATCTTCCAAACAAGAGGGGAGCACGCAGGAATGATCCTCCCGGAGGCGCGGTGCAGGAGAGGCAGGAGGACACAGTCCATAGAGCTTAATTCTCACCGTAATTGTCTCTCCTGGCAAGGGAGTGGAGCTGCTGGAACAAATGAAAAGCTGCTAGGACCTGTAGCTCTGAGAGGAGAATAAAAGAGGTCATCCCCACTGCAGGGCCAATTTCTGGTTTGAACAAAACCCATTATTAACAAATCAGAGGCATTACTGGAGTGTCTTTACACCTTTTCTTTATTGGGGAAAAAAAAGGAATCTCAAAATAGGAGAGAAGTGGATTTAGTTGTAAGAAGAGAAAAGGGAATTAATTCCAGGAGTACACAAATCAGATACTGGTGGCACAGGCAATTCCCCCAGAACCCACATGTTTTCCAGTACCTTCAAACCACTCTAGGGAGGAGTGGAACTGAATGTCTGGTCTTCCCCTTGGATATCTGACAACTTTATCAAAGTCACAGTCCCAGACTAACTTTTTCAAATAAAACAGAATTAACTAACAAGTCAGTTCCATGTTTCCGTTCTGTGCATTTGCCCATAAAACCACACAAAGACAGAGCAAAAGGAAAGGTTTCCTTGAGTGATGGTTTCTTGTAAAGAACCATAACTTATAAATAATCTAGCTAGGTTTCTATAGGTATTTAAAAATATCAACTGGTACAAAGTTCACCAATACAAGCTATATCAGCTTTTCCCAGTTTGATATAAGTAAATTGGTCTTATACTATGTCATCTTAAAAAGTGACAGCAGATCTCAAAGACGGTGGCAAGGACAATGAAAAAATGCACACACACACACACACACACACACACACACACACACACACGTCGAATAAGGTCTGAATTTGAGGCAGGTGTTATGATAAAGACAAAACTCCCAATGAAGTCACTTAGGAGTCACCAAAGTGTATCGATGCTGTGATCATGCTGCATTGGAAAACAAAAACAATTCAGTGCATGTAATCACGATTTAAAGTCCACCATGACCTCCGGCTGGCTACGACGTGTGCTCTGTATGTAACACAGCCGCCACACCACGTGTTCAGGTGAACAGGGGGGAGCTGGCCGGCAGAGGCCTCCCCTCAATGCAGAGCAAGGGGCCCGTGCGGCCGACGCTTTCTCTCGTGGAGAACATATTCTCCAGGATCTCCTGTCACTGTGTCTTCAGCTACAATGACACATCGAATTCTGCCCTTGTGCCCTACTAATTTAATCATGATCAGATGAAAATTAATGACTGGTCATAGCTTGTCTGTGACCATGAAAAAAACATGTAAAATTTATTACAGCCACATATATATATATATTACTTGTGCATATGTAGGGACATGCAAGACTTGCATGTGTCTTATATAATATATAACGTATATAATGTATGTGAAATTTAGATATATGGATTGATCATCTCTCGTCCAAAATCCATCATGCTTCAAAATCTTTTAAAAGTCTGACATAATGCCCAAAGGGAAAAAAGTCTATATCAGGAAACTTCCATGTACAAAATAATTGCAAATGGTTTATGAAATCACCTTCATACTCTGGAAAGCAGTGTGAAAGTTCCTAAAAAAAAAAAAAAAGAAGACATAAAATTACCCTATGATGTGGCAATTCCATTCCTGGGTGTTGCAATCAAAAGATTACAAAGCAAGGTACAGCGACCAGGATGGCTGTACAGCCATGTTCATGGCAGCACTAGTCACCATAGCCAAGGAATGGAGCCATCCCAGATGCCTTTCAGTGGGTGGATGCATCAAGAAAATGCGGTAGGTATACACAGTGGAATTTTATTTAGCCATTGGAAAGAATGATACTGGACCATGTTTAAAGAGATGGAAATACCCGGAATAAAAACCATGTTACAAAGATTGTAGGTTTTCCCTACTATGCAGACATTACAAATAGCTTATATACTTACTAGTAAACACTTTGGCTGGCATGCCAGTATGTAGGAATGCATTAACTTAATATGGTAGATTCAAGGGAGAACATCAATAGTACAATTCCTTAGAAAGGCAAAGTTCAAAAAAAATAAACACCATGAATCCAGGATTCAACAGGGGTCGGGTGGGGTCCTTGGAAGAGGGGAGATGGAGGAAGAGAAGAGGAACAGGATTCAGTGGACAATCCAATGTGTATCCTTTAAAACTAAGAAAAGTGAGGGGAGGAGTGGGGAGGAGAGGAATGGGTGAGAATTTTGAAAGGGTAACATTGATCAATCTATAATGCATTCACAAACTGCTTTGGTAAATGGCAACTCCTTTGAACAACTACTTCAAGATAATAATAATAAAAGTAATAATAAGTATTTCAAAAGGAAAGCAAAACAAGGAAAAGGAATAGTGGCTTAGACGTTTCATTGACAGCCTCTGATGAAGAAGGTAGAGCCCAAAAAAGGAAGACAGTTCAATGTACGAGATAGGTTTAACATTATGAACACCATGACAACAAAGGAGACAAAGCAAGTAAAATATAAGTGTAACCACACCATGTCACATAACTGAAGGATGCCCTGGACATGTCCCATGTTTGATACTGGAGATATCTCCCAGAGTACCAAGCCATAGGTCCCGGGATGAATAACTAATAGCCATTCAACAGATCTGTCACATAAGCCACCTGAGTAGCTTCTTCAGGGACAGAATTATGATCCACTAGGACGTGTGTGTCTGTGAACCTGTGAACCTGTGAGTGGGTTAAGTTGCACAGCAATGGGGATGGAGGTTGTGATGAAACGTAGTGATTAGCAATCAGCTGACACTGAAGCAGGTAGATGATTCTGGCCCCATCCAGGGGGCCGATCTATCACAGGTGGTCTTGTAAATGTTGAGATGTTGGGAATCACTAACTTTACTGCGTGGGTTAGACTTGACCCCCAAATCTCCTGATCTCAGTCTCCCGAGGTCAGGCATGAAGCATGGTGGCTCACTTCAATCACATTTTCCTAAGACTTCTTTTTTTTTTTAAATGTAAGCCTAGTATCCAAGTGGATTTGATTACAATAGGGAGCTATTTTAAATTTTCAAATACAAATAACATTTTTTAGCAATTCAAAACAATTTATTTGGTTTGAAATGCCAGGATTTTAAAGTATAGTTATTGGCTAAATAAGACATTAGTTCCTGTTACATTCAGGAGAAATATAATCCCTGGAGAGCGGAAGACAAAAAGAATCCCGATGTGGCCTTTGTGTAGCCAATTATTAGCATCAACTTGGGCATTCAGGAGCTTACAGGTGTGTACTGCAAAACCTTCATCCCGAGCATCTTCACATTTGTGTTTTTCCCCTAACCAGCTAGACAGGCATCAGAGCACAATGGAGTGGAGACACTGAAACATAATGAGAAATCCCATTTCCACAGCACAAATAGCAGGAAAATGGCCGCACTAGTTTGTAATGGCATTATAGACTGCCAAGGAGACTATTTCAAATTGGAGGCCTGGTCATTGTAGAAGGGGGCACAAGTCACAAACGTGTTTGTTGACGGGCACACTGGTGAGGTATTGACAACACAGTCCCGGGGTTTCAGGCTGCTCTAGCAACAATTCCTCCTCAGAATACACCCTTTAAATCACTCCCACAGTGTCCATCTGGTAAATGTACTACTATTTCCCCTTCTTTTATCTAATCTCTGATCCATCCAATTCTCAGGCTTTTGCTGTTCCTATTAGAGTTGTTTCCGACCTGCCTGACCTGAGTCCTGGCTTGTCTTGATCTCTTCCCTGCCCTGTCTGTCTACCCATCCTAACTGCATACAAGAATACAGGAGTGTACACCAGAATGCATGAAACCATGCACACAAGAGCACTTGAGCAAGAGTCTCCTCTGAAAGTCCTTGCTCTCCCGTGACCCTGCCTGGCTGCCCTGGGTCACTCCTGGTCATTGCAGCGGCAGTTCACAACGGGGTCAATCTCCTTGGTGACTTTTCTCAACTCACCTTTGTAAGGAGAGGCTTTCCCCCACAGATCGTAATAATCAGTCTTCCCGTTGCTTTCACTCTGGCTACATTTTTCTCATTCATTCCCATTTCTTGGATCTGATACATATCTGTTAGCTGATCACACACACAACATCTAGATGGATAGATAGATAGATAGATAGATAGATAGATAGATAGATAGATAGAAATATACATGTATATATAGACATATCTAGATATATTTGTGGCTATATGTATATAGTGTGTATATAGGTATATAGATATATATGTATAAAGATGTATAATAGGAATATCTATATCTATATATCTGATCTAGATAGATGGATGGATAAATAGATAGATAGATAGATAGATAGATAGATAGATAGACAGACAGACAGATAGATAGATGTCCTTAGGGTTATTTAATAGTGTTTTGCCATTTTGAGTACTTGTTATTGCCAGGCACGGTGGTAAATCCTCTTTACATGTGGCATCATCATTATTCCACAGTCATTCTTGTGGGTATAATGCACCCTTTATGTAAAAGGAGGCACTGAGTTTTCTAGAACGGTTCACTATCTAGTCAAGGTCACACAACCAGTAGGAAGTCGAGCCACCTTTCAAGCCTTCACTATTCTGTATCTAGTTGTCTCTTTTTGCTGAATGCCTTCTCCACTGCACTTCCTTCCTGTGGAGGGCATCTCCCAATGTGACACCTGCTCGTCACCTGTCCACCAGGACACAGCCCAGCTGGCTGAGTTTGCCCTGCCTTCTCCTTGTCTCATCTCACAATGCAGCATCCCACCATGCCGTCCAAATAGGATTTGTCCAAAGGATCAGATCCACACTGTGGATTTTCAGCATAGAATGACTGCTCAGTCAGGGTTTGCGGATGTAACTAAAGTCCACCGTGAAGCCAGAGGGGATGGGAAGAAAGCAGCCAGCCCAGGGCGTGGATACAGTTTTGTATTAGAGACTGATTCATGACATCTTTCCAGAAGAATTATTTTAAGGCTCATAATACAGAAAAAGCACCTGACACTAAGTGCAAAGTTAATAGGTTCTATTATTTGTTGATAGGAACATCAACTTCTGATTTATCTTAATTCTGAAAGAAAAGAGGATAAAATATAAAAAACAATGGGGGGAGGAACAGACAAAAAAAAGTTTTTGTGAGTTTGTCACCTAACTATGAAATTAATTTGGAGATCGTGTCACAGAAAGAGGGTCACCTTGCCCTGGCAAGAGACTGGAAAAGCAATATCACGAATTATCTTTTCTTTTCGTACCAGGGAGAGTAGACTTACTGTACATAGAAAAATGCAATTACCAAAAGTTGTTATGCAGCGCCATGGCGGTTTTCTCCTGTCTGTCAGGAGTTGAAGAGGATTTATTAACCAAAGTGGTTGAGCTGAAGTTAACTCAACTGTCAAAAATGACCAATTTTCAGGCTCAAACTTGGTTCAGTGCAATTTTCACTCTCTTATTTCTACATATCAAATATATGTGAAATAGAGCTTCTGTGGAAGTGTTCACCCTCTCATTATTTGTCATGAAAATTGTATAGACTTGGTTTCAGAATAGAGGAGGAGCTCTATTGAATCAGTGTGATGAGAAGCTTAGAGAGTAACACCTCCACAAGTCTCGGGCTCTCTCTACAATTCAGAAAGCAGAGACTTGCACATTTAGAAAGGCCTGAAACTGGGGGATGAAATCAGGATTCCACTTGGTGAGTGTGGCTAGATTGTTCTCTAAAGTCCATGAGAATACTGCCCAAACTTACCGGGCTTCCTAACTCACCTATAGAACAGGTAAGAAGATGATCACATTTAATATTTCAGGCCACTTGCTATTTGTCACAAAATTATTATTAAACTTTTCAGAATAAAAAATACACTAAACATTAAGTATGCCTCTAGGAAGACAGAAATATATGTGGAAATAAAACTAGACTTATCTGTCTATATTTTACGATTTTATGTGAGGAAGCATACAAAATTATGAGCTTATTTTTAAAACTCAAACCACAAAAGGGGGGGAAATGTACCTTAGGAATATCTTTAAAAATTAGAATACAGATTGCAAAAGTGAAACACACCTTTCAACCAGAAAGCTTAACCATGAAGTTGAGATGAATGACTCCACTAGAACAAAAACAAAACCCTGTAAAGCAAACACTAATGTCCCTTCAGTATTCTGGCCAGTAGTAGAGAGCATAAGGTTATTTGAGACTACATGGGTCCTACAAGTATTGACTTACGCAAATGTGTAATTATCTTAATGCCAGTAGAAAGAACTATTTCATGCTAAAAGCCAAGAGTCCCACTACAAATTGAAAGAAGTTAGGACCATGTCTTCTGGCTTTTCATTTGAATTGGCTATATGTGTATGAGGTCATCACTTCCCTTTCTAAACAATGCATACATGTCTTTCTGACAACTATAAAGAATCACTCCAGAGCAATAAAACCCTTTTGGCATCTTCCTGGTGCCATTGGATATTATTACCACTCTCAAAGAACCACATAGCTCTCTGAGATGCACATGTTTAAGGCCCAAGACAAGGTAAGACTAAGACAGGGATGGCTCAAGACCAGACCCTCAGAGCACACCAGAGAGGCCATGTGAGAAGGGCAGAGAAATCAACTTGAAAAGGGCCGCCTGTGTAGAGAGAAAGTAACTTGGTGGGAGTGGTATGTCAACACACTTCCCAATAGATTCAAAGCCATAAATCCACAATGGTTCCAAAAGAAAAACAAAATCAGGACATGCTGGTATCCCAAACACCAAAGGCCAATCGATCCATCAGTGCATTCGGTATCCTATCTCATTTTTTCCTAGTTCCCTTTTCAAGTTATCTGCACATCTCTCTTGCTCATTTAAGCCTTCCTAAACCATAGTCATTTTCCTTTGTCTTGTCACACTGTGGTTACTTTTCTGTGTGAGAGGTAGAAATAAACAAGGAAAAACCCCTCAAGTGTGGGTCTGCCTTTGCCACATGAGTGGAATTTCAAAGGACCAAATGCAATGGTGCGGCACCATGCAATGTACCTGTCATGTCTTGGATTGCACGGAGACTTCTGGACCAAGGGCCCCAGGTCTTGCTATTTGAAAACAGTTGCTCAGCGTGCTGAGGGTTTTCCCAAGTTCCCTCCAGCCTGGAACAAAAACATCAGGAACACAGTCCAGCCATTTCCTGGGTTTCCCAGGAGATTTAGAACTTTGGCACCAAGAAGCTGAGAATTTCCAAATAGTGCATAACGCCTAGTTTATGGGCCAAGTTCTGATACATGCCCTGAGCTTAAGCATGGAGGCTTCTAAATGCCAAACTAATAAACTCAAGTTTGATTAGTCATTTGAGTGGGTGTAATAGACTCAAGCTCAATGGTTCTGAGTCTAGGTGACATTCTGGGTATACCACCAGTGACAAAAGTGATTTGTCACCAGCTAGCCAGGAAGCCAACATGCTAGTGGGAAAGAAGTTTAGCATAGGGCTTAAAGTGGGGGTTAACCAGCCTCAAAAACTGAAATTGTTGCTCTATACTTATAGATACTTATCCAAAGTCAGAGAGAGCTGTGATTTGATGGATAGGGGGTGATGTAGGGAAATCCTCAGGAAAGTCCTGGGTGTACATGCACTGCTCCCAGAATGATTTGAATAATCAAGAGATGTCATGACTGTGTCCGTTCTAAAACCACACATCTAATAATGCAGATTCGACATTTCTGTAAAACCTCCATAGGAGCAAGACCTACTTCTTATGATTAAAAAAAAAACTAAGTGGATTTTCTATCTTGAAAGAATTCTTTTACATTAGAATAAAGTGAAACTTTCCTCTTTTCCATCAAAGAAAGCCTTCCATTTACCGCCTAAAATGAATGCAGAAGGAGACCAATTTTAAATTTGAAAATCTTAAACCTGCTCTTTCACTTTCACAGATAAAAATCCATTATTTCACAATAACGTATTGGCCAGGGCAGAGTAAAACAAGACGTGATTGGAACTGAAAGCCATCCAGTTTTATTTTTCTCTACTCCTCTGATTTACAGTGAAGCTTGGCTATGTGCAGATGGTAGCTATGAGCAAAAGTTGACATCAATTGGAGATCCAAGAAGTGCTGTCTCTGTATGGGGGGGAATATCACCTTTTAAAAAACATGTGAACAGCACCCACCAACACAGCCAGGGTGGAAGAGATCGATAAGGAAATAATTGTCACTTCATGATTAGTGGAACTTCACTCTTGATAAGCCCTTTCGGTAGACTCCACCAAGGAAAAGCTTGATTATTTGAACATATGATAGTGTTCATTATGGCTGGATGCAGTTACAGCCTAATTTTGTATTTTTACAGTATGTGACTCATGAAAAAAGCTCTGACCAGTCTCCTGGGTCAAGCCGTATATGGCTGGCAGTGCAAGTGTGGGATATGTGGACCAGTACATCAAGTCTCTATGCTCTGAGGGCTGGTTGCTGCTTTGTTTTACCTCCCTCATTTCTGTGATGCTTCTTTCTCCCATTGAAGGAATCCTGGAGGATGGAGGGTTAGTGAAAAAAAAAATCTCCCTCCCTGCCTTTACTTTTCTTTTGTTGCTCTTTAAAAGCCAGCCATTAAAAAAAAAAGTGGTAAAGTGCTTGCTTAACATGCACCAAGCCCTACGTCTGATTCTTCGATACCACACAGAAAAGGCCAGAAGTGGTGCTGTGGTTCAAGTGGTAGAGCCCTAGCCTTTAAAAAGCCCAAGGACAGTGCCGAGGCCCTGAGTTCAAGGCCCAGGACTGGCAAAAAAAAAAAGTCATTTAAAAACAAGCTAATTGATAAAGAAAACTAAACATTGAGTATACATATCCAGAAAGAGCCTTAGAACACACCAAAGATTATTTCAGGCATATAACAACAGCTTCTCCTAGGTACAGCAGTACTGAAAACAGTAGTTTAGGGGGAAAAAATCAATAAACAAATGCTAACAACAAAACTTTGCCAAGGGAGATAATCTAATTTCTAGTTTGTAAACTATTAGATTCAAAGGCTAAAAGAAAAACTCAACTGTAAACTTCAGCTGCAGCAGCATTTTTCTCCAAATGTGAGACAGAAATGGCAGTAGTATTAAATAAAAGCTGAGAGTTTATATGACATCTGGCCTGCGATGAAACTTAAGGGAATTGTGCAGGGTAAGATGAGAGAACACTAGACAATAATTTCTTTCGAACTACTGTCAAACCCATTTGAAGAAGCAAAGACCACTATAAATATATAGGTGACTATAAAATGAATACTCTTAAAAGATAGTTTGCACATCCATATTTTTATTTGTGCATAACTGAAAGCATTAATACACTGAAAATACATTAGCATAAAAGCTGGTATTATTTTATCCTTGGTGTAAAAATTCACATTTTTTTTCTTTGGCTCAGTCAAAAAATCTCTCACTTGATATTTTGGAACATACAGTGTATACAGGTGTGTTTCTGTCAGCAAATAGATGAGAAAGTTATTGAGATATAAGAGGCTAAGAGAACATAGACAGTGCTGTGTTTCTTTGATGTTTTACTGGCGTAAATTATAAATATATAATTTTCAAATACTATGCATAATCTCCATGATAATCACAAAGTACATACAACACAGAATATACAAAAAATAAAATGTAAAATAACTGTAAACACTTCACTAACAAAAACTCAGCTAAACTAAATGTGACAACGCATGCCTGTAATCTCCGAATTCAGAAGAGTGAAGCAATTCTCAGTGGAGAGTATAGCTCAGAGGTAGAGCATTCACCTAACATCCAAGAGACCCTGGGTTCAATTCTCATATTGAAAAGGTGCATAAATAATAGCAGGAAAGAAATTCTGACACATGCTACAGACAATGAGACATTTGAAGATGTGGAGGCGAGTAAAATAAGTCATAAAAGAGCATACATTATTGTAATATTCTATGTATATGAATATCTTGCAGCAGTCAAAATAGTTGAAAAATAGAATCACTATTACCAGACGACTGGGAACTATTGTTGGATATACAAAGTTTCCGTTTTGTAAGGTGATAAAATGCTGGATATCTGTTTCAAAATCCAATATGAATACCCGGAGCTCTGCTGCTCACCTTGCAGTGTTTGAAGTGCCTACTGAATAGTGAACACGTACCATAATAACTGTTTGAGGGAGTGGGGGGAGGAAGAAGGTGAAAACTTAAATTTGAAGAAAGGAAGAGAAATAGAGAGAGATGAAGTAGGAAAATATTTAGAGCTAGAAACATTTGTCTCAAGTACTGGACAGTGCTATAGCTGAAGCACAGCTGTATCACGAAAGCAGCAGGCTTCCGGAGTGCCTTTCTCTCTGAGGAGACAGGGAAGTGGGGAAAGCTTTGTTGAGCCAGCACTTACCTCTGCCCTCTTGGCCTTGCAGTAGCTGGGGCTGAAGCTGAGAGGAGCTTGGCTGGGAAAAGCCACAAGGGGTGAGCATGGGACTGATCAAAACTGGTCGCCCAGCAGGTGTTTCTATGGTGATGGGAGTAAGCTGAGGATTTAAGGATTATGGGGAATGAAATCTGGACAGCCGGAGCAAAGGGAAAGGTGGAAGGAAATATACCAAACATTAGAGACGCTGTAGCTGTAACATATTGATTTCTATATCATATTAATCTCCACATTTTCTGAGTAAAGACTTAAAGTAAACCAAACTAAGCTGTTCCTGTGAACCTTTTCATTTACTATTTTAATGAAGGGGAGGGGTGAGTGATCACTCTTGCAATTAAACACACAATGATTTGCTGGGTCACCAGCTGCCAGCTGTATTGATTTCTGATGAAATTGTTCTGTTGAGCATCGCTTGCTGGCAAAGTTGATTGCCAAGTTTCAGCAGGTTTTCCTATTTCTTTTTTGTTTATATCCAACACTACTAACAGCCTTATGTGGAAGATTTTTCCTGATTTCTTCCAGCTTCATCTCTCGGGTTTGTGTGATAGATGACAGAGTGGAACAAGACAATTAAACGTTTCATTCAGGCAGTATCATCTGAGTTTTCAGTGTCTTCGGGGCTATGCCCATGATTGCCAAGATACTTTGAGAGTCACTTATTCCTGGAAAAAGAAAAACTTAAAAATATCTCTATGAGATGTCATTTTCTGCAGGAAGAAAATTATATTCATATGCTTCACAATACTTTTAAAAAATATGTAGTCAAGAAAGGAAGTTTCAAGAAGACTTTTACATCATGTTCAAAGCCTGCTTTTATTTTCACCGTCCAGTGTTCCCTCGAATTTTTTTAAGATGATGACATATCATTTTAACATGTGCATGTGTTTTAATATTAGAGAAAATAGCACTAGGCATTTTCTCATAGTTGTTTTCCTTGATAATTTTTCATCTCCCCTCCTCCACCAGGATGTATTTAAGGCGATATTTTCAAGATAAAAGAAGTAAATTCTCATTGAGGGAGGGAACCGAAGGCATGATTAAAGACTGTGGAAAGGTCCTGGGGTAGGAAACAGTTCCACAACCTTGAGCAGCAGGTTGAAGACTGAGGTGGCTGGAACAGGAAGAACAGGAGGTCAGAAATCTTCAGGAAACAAGACACTGCAGTGGCCCCTTCATTCCAGACCCAGACACATTAGATGACACCGTGTTCGGATTTTATGATTATGAAGAATAGCTTTGTATCTCTCCTGTGGGAGTTTGCCAGTGTCATCCACTTTAATTGCCTTTTCGGGTTTTATTTTCTGGCTGGGTTGACATTTTATAGTGGTAAATCTTGATTATCCACTAAATGATTAACCCCTCTGTTGCATAATTCCCTGTACCTAGCCCATCCTGCTAGAAGCACGTCTGTGGTTTCATTTGTTGTATGGTCCCTTCCCAGAGGTCCTGTGGCCAGCTGTGTATGCCAGGATGGTGTCAGACACAGCTCAGTGTTCTTCATAAAGCAGCCCTCCAAGAGCACACATCCGCCTGGTTTATTGCTCCTGGCAGGCATGCCCATTACACTTAACAACCTCTTACTTGCTGCCACATTTTATCCATCTTGAGCCATGTGACGGAGTCTACAGGCCATGCAAGATTACTCTCAATTTAG